>NW_021319484.1:3279605-3333270 GCF_001605985.2 Dendrobium catenatum | reverse complement strand
TTGATTTGATTGACCTGCATATTATTTTCAGTGTCGTGCTTTGATTTCAGTTATAGGCTTTGGTGACCTGCTGGGCTATTTAAGCTCATTATATGTGGTTAATATTTTAGGTGTAGAGCCTCCCGCGTGAAGCTTCTTTGGTTGCTAGCGTAGTCTTGTTTTGTTGCCTATGGCAGGCCTTTGTTTTGTAGCCGTTGGGCTATTGTACATATTCTTTTGGACGATATTTTGACTGTGTATATGTGGAAATGTGAATTATAATAGATGTTGTATCTCTTTTCTTTATTTCGTTTCTGTAATGCAATTATCTCTGGATGACCGTATTGATTTGAACGAGAAGAAAGATGAAAAGAATGATAGATAAAAGAAAAAAAGTATGGAAAAAGAAAACGATAGATGAATCCTTTCACTATTGATATCTGGGGCATTACATAAACACCCACGTAAATGATTCAATTGTCTCTTCAGACAAGAAGGCCATCCCAAGCAAAATGTTTTGCCAATGATTGTTAACCCCGACAAATGGTGCGCATACCAAATTATACTTATTTAGCCTATAACTTGTATAAAAAATTACCACATCACCAAAGCAGTCATAATCTATCTTACCAATCCCATCAACCCAAAAAAATTTAACAATCTATCAAATTCATAATTCTGGACATCCCAAGAGAACATGTTATCATTAAGTTGACATTCTTTAAATAACTCAATCAAAGTATTAGTGTCCCCAAGTTTAATCTTTGCTCTTTTTATTATTTGAATAAAGTTGTACGCATCCCTCATTGTGAATCCAATATTTTCGACACCTCCAACTTCATCAGCAAGGAAGGAAAATGCATCAGTGATTCTTATCCCAGCATCTATCATTGCTTTAAGAACAGAAGCTTTTTCCTCACACATATTCCTGCATGATCTAAGAAGATGCCGGTTTTCTGGCCTAGGCAAATCATGATTGTGATTTTCAATAAATTTTTTCACCTTCCAATATTCACCTTCATCCATTGTAAACATAATCATAGCTGGACAACCTGTTCGGGTATCTGATCTTCGATATTTCCTTTGGATATTAAGATCAGACAACTTCTTGAAACCAGCTTTTGAGCAAACAAAGTCCTTGGATTTTAAATTTCTGGAATTGGGCCAATAACTGTGATGATTCTTACGAACACTAAAACTAAGATTATATCCATACTTACGATAAGCCTCGTATGTCTCTTTCTCATTAACATAAACATCATGATAAATAAGCAATAAATGAATTATCCAATACGCAACCAATACGCAACCAATAAGCAACAATTAAGCAAAGCAATACCCAACCAATACACAACAGATACGCAATAAAATCACAACATATGCGCAATTAATACGCAATGTATAATACACACATAATACTCAATATATATCAAACCGATAAGCAATACATACACAATTAATACGCAACAAAGCTTTGCAATAAGAAAATCGAACTACAAATTCGTTATTGTACCCTAGATCAATAATACTATAAAAGAAGGGAACATCGAGTCATGCTTCTAAAATAAATTACAATTTAACATTATATACATTGTTGATAATAATTACATCAAGAAGGGAACATCTAAAATATTTGTACCCTAAAATAATCAGAGAAAAATGACTATGTAAAGAAATTTGATTGCAACATTGCTATAAAGAAAACGTGGAAGAAGGCGAAGTTTATCGATAAGCTGAACTTTTCGTCTTGTATCACTGGTTCTACGTGTTCTGCTTCATGTGCACTTGTTTTCTGGACGTCGGCAGTCTCCAGGTTATCGGCTTCCTCCGAGACCTGCGAAAATATTGTCTGCTCATAAAAACTTGCATCTTCCTCTAGATCCAGATCAATCTCCATCTTCATCGGCATTTTTTATGCGAAAATTTTGGCTGTTCTGCGAAAATTTTGGCTCTAAGCGTTATATATTGCGGTGATTCGCACCTTAAATTCTGAAAAAATAAGCACCAAATTAAATTTAACGTTATCTCCCAGGTCGTTTACGCAAGTCAATTTACATTTTAACCTTGCAATCGAACACATCTTTGTGATCGGATTCACACAGAATAATTTCTATCCAAACAAAGCTTCTATAACCGGATTCCTCACAGAAAGCGTGGGTCTTTTCATTGAGACAATATACTTTGCCGCGCGGCCTGCTGAGCAGTCGATGATGAATTCCTCTGCGAGTGCGATTGACAGGGGCAAAGCAGTCCAGAAGGTGGGCGACGGCGAAGAAGAAACCCTAGAAGAGGTACTTTTCTTCTCCCACTCTGGGTTACCATATTTTTCTTGCTGGACCTTATAATTCTGATAGATCTGATTAACTTCTCCATTTGTTTTCAAACTTAATCTCTACTTTCTCCCGAGTTCTATGTCTCAGGTTTTCCGCGGCTTGTATGTGATTTGGATGAAACTGTGCTGAATGTTGGAAGCTTATGGCTCGATAACATTTTTTCTGTGCATTTAAACCATTTTCCGTTTTTCACTTTAACCAGCCACCAAACACACCGTGCGTAAGTTTCAAAACTGTTAGAACATCAGATCCCCTACCGTGTTCATAATATAGACCAGTTCACGTCTATTATCAAGTTATTTATTTGTTGCTTCTGGTGAGTTCTAGGAAAGAAAGGAGTTAATAATGTTTATATTCAAATCATTAAAGATATGTATGCAAGAGCTACTACTAGTGTTCAAACACAAGGTGGTTTGACCAGGTATTTTCCTATTATATCAAGGATCATCCTTGAGCCCATATCTTTTTGCTTTAGTCATGAATGTTCTCATTAGACATTTGCAAGAGGATGTACCTTAGTTTATGCTTTTTGCAGATGATATTCTTCTTGTTGATAAGACTAGAGAGGGAGTTGAAGGTAAACTTGAATTGTGGAGATCAACCTTAGAGTTTAAAGATTTTCGCTTTAGTAGATCTAAATTTGAATATATGTAGTGTAATTTTAGTAGTAATAGGACTAGTGAGGGGATTGTGATTTTGGGCGATCAAGTCATTAATAAGAATACACGCTTTAGATATCTCGGATCTATTGTTCATAGTGATGGTGAAATGATGAGGATATTATCAACATAATTCAAGTTGGATGGTCGAAGTGGAGGAATGCATCAGGCTTGTTGTGTGATAGAAAAGTCCCTCTTAAATTTAAGGGAAAATTCTATAAGATGATGGTGAGACCTGCAATGCCACACAAAATGTTGGTCATTAAAAAATAAACATAAAATTAAGTGTTGCAGAGATGAGGATGTTCAGGTGGATGAGTGGCTTCACTCTTTGTGACAAAATGTGAAACGAGTTTATACGTAAGAAGGTTGGAGTAGCTTTGGTGGCAGATATGATTAGAGAGTCTCCTTAGATGTTTTGGTCACATAAATGTTGGCCTTTTGATGACTCGGTTGAGAGAGTAGATGTATTAGATTTGACATATGTTAAGAAATATAGAGGTAAACCTAAAAAGGCTTGGTTAGAAAATATTAGAAATGACATTTTTTTTTATACTTTTTTTATTAGATTTAAATGAAAATTTGACTCTTAATATGACACAATGAAGAAAAAGGATTGATGTAGCCGATTTCACGTAGTGGGATAATGGCTTGATGTTGTTGTTGCAGTAAAAAAAAATGAAAATCAATGAGAATGCTGTACCCAAAAATAGATTTTACAGCTGTTTTGATTGTGGAACTTTGAAAAAGCTGACCTAAGTGAACCATTGTTATTTATTCCTAACATCGTGTATGCGTGTATGTTATATATATATATATATATATATATATTTGTTCTCAGCTCACCTTGCAAACATTAAGATTTACTTTTTTGCTTGCTCTTTCTTGTTGGAAAACTATGTAGTCACTTATCTCTTGGCGGGAAGCACCTAAATGTGTTCTGATATTCATTATTATCTCTTATATTACAATTTAAGGCACATGTTTTTCATGCAGTTCTTTAACTTTTATATGTGGACTATGTAATGTACCATTTAGGGTTTAAAGGACAAATTTGTATATACACAATTTTGTTGAGGTTCTATAAATTAATTATATGCTTCAGGTGCTGCTGGTTATTCCTCTTATGTATGGCTACTTCGGATACATCTCTCACTATTTATGCCCCATTTTAGCTTTGTTTTCCTAGACTGAAGCTTGGTTGACAAGGCTGGTTAACATCAGGAGCTTCTCGCCATTTTTTTTCCCTCTATTCAATGTTTGCTTATCTAACATAAACTTAATATTCCTCACTTCTTGTAGCTTGGTGATATAAGTACCACCAATATTTTCTTTCTTGAAGCTGCTTTCGAGTGATTATTTTTCTATTGCCAGGCATTATTTATACATAGAAAAATACTTTGTTCAATGAAATAGCTTCTCAATAACTTAGGAAACAGATTTTTAAGTATATGGTTATGTGAATAAATAGACGCTTTTAATGGTTATTATCTGCGTGATTCACCAGATTGAGGGCTTTGATGATTTCACAATTGCATCGACATGGGAAAGGTATTTCATTGTTTTTAGTATTTGTTCCATATCCCTTTTAATTATCTGGTTGCTAGGTTAATCGGCTAATAATCTTTTGTTTTTTTTTTTAATTGAGATGCTTTTAGATCTTTAGTGTTTGCTAATGCTTTTTAAGAATATTGTTAGATTCATTTCAGAAATAGAAGGTTTTTGTCGGCTATGGTTTGTTGACGGTCATAAAAATTTATTGGTATGTTCATTGCCTACAGCGCTCATTTTATTACAATAGTCTATCAATATTTTCATGTAAATGTTTTTTTTTTGACCATTTTTGAACTAGATCACAATTTTTAGTTTAATGATTTGGGCCTTTGCTGTATTCTTGATCTAAATGGAAAAACATAGCACGCATTGCATATGCTGCGTTGGAGAAAAATGATTATTTTTGCTCTTTAAACCTCAAGTGTCCATGATTTCCCGATGAAGTGCCTTTTTGGATGCAGGACAAAGGTGCAGAATGCTTGGCTTCAAGGAGTAACATGTACATGATCAAATGCGAGCTGAAACATGGTGTAAAGTTGTACATGATGGAGTACTATTTTCAGATACATGGCAATGGTGAATGTAACACTTATTTATTTTCTTCTTTTAGAAACCCTGCAACTCTATATTTTCGTTGACATTTTACTTTTAACGAGGGCAGATAAAGCTGAACAATGGGATGATGATTTGCATAGTATGCAGCTATCTTTTGGAGTAACTGAGTTCTTGGTAGACGTCCTGTTTCCTGTCTTAATTTAGGTCTTAAAGTTTCATTATAATGGGTTGATGAATTCTTTTTAGTTCTTCAATCTGACGCTAACACCAGTTATAACTTTGTTACATCATTGGTTGCTTATTAACCCTCCCCCCTCTCTCTCAATAGACATCTTTGTCATTTGTTCCATTTTCTTTCTTCCTCCAATACCTTGTTTCTATCTTGCGCAGATATATGCCTTCATCAATTTTTATTATAGAAAAAAGGATCAAAATCATCCCTTAATGTTCCTCAACTATATTAATTGACCATTTTGATCCCTCAAGTCTTTAAAGAGAAATCAAAATAGTCTTATGGTGGGACTATTTTGGTTTCTCCTTAAAGGGTTGAAGGACCAAAATAATCTTTTAACATAATTGGGAATCATTTTGGTATTTCATAAAGAGTTAATTGACCATTTTGATCATTTTCTCATTTATTATAATTCCTGCCTTTTTTGATGAAATAATATGATTTTTTAAGGATTTTTATGTTGGGTATTGAAGGCGATTATTTAACATTTTCTAACAGATTATAGCACCTATAAGTGCCAGTGGAGTTGTTCTGGATGCTCCCGAATCAAGCAAGCTTTTAAGTGCTGTTGCAATTGCTTTATCAAATTGTGGAAGGTTTGCAGAATAATCATCTTGTCCATTGTAGTTAACTGGAAATTTCTTCACATTTAATCATTTAGCCAAATACAAAGGATAAGGCAATTATTTTGATGTAGTAATCTTGTAAGTTCTAACTAGTTTTCCTAATGTTGGTAGCCATATAATATTCACGCTACAGTTAATGTTCAAAGGTGCCAAATGGTGCCCTTGAGGAATACCCTCTTCAGCCATGGTAATTTTAAAGTCGGGAAGGTTTAGCCTGCATAGAGTAGAAGCACATGCTATGCTTTTTATTTACTTAGTGATGGATGATTGCAAATGGTTTTTCTAATGCTCTCTTTGCCACAACCCACACATTGGCTTGGATGATTTTTTATAGTATCCATGCTGAGTGGGGTGCGTTGATGAATTTGTTGTTAATACAACAGCCAATATTATAATTATCTATCCACAATAAATGATTAGAGCATCTAAATCTGATAAAATTTACCTATTTACTCATCAAAATCTAACTATGCATTTACGCTTCCAACAAGAACTATATGATAGATACTTCACAAATCAACGACTATATAACATTAATCCAGTTTGTCCTCAGCCCTAAAGCATGAATCTCATGACTCTCATCTCGGACGCATAAACAATAGCGTGAAAGCCACAAAATGAATACATGTGAATTTGCTAGAACCAAACTTGGTGAAATTTGGTTAAGATTAGACATGCAATATGATAAATAATATGAAACAATTGAAAACATAACCAACAATTAAAACATATAGCAAGAACATCCACAAGGCATGGTATTTTAACAATGGGTATCACATAGTGGAGTAAATGAACATAAGAAATTGACAATTAATGAAATTGAATGCTAAAATAACGATGAACATCCACACTATAGTTAGATATATTGAATTGTACTGTTAATTTGAGTCTTGAAACTCTAATTCAGTCCAATTGAGGCTGGATTGAGTGAACAAATAGGACTAATGAGATCCATTCAAGGTTAAATTAAGGGGACATGTTGCATTAATGTGAAACCTTAATTCATTGTAGATGGTTAAAAAAAAATTAGATATGATTTATTCAAATCAGCAAGGAGGTCAAATTTCAAAGATAAAATCAAATTTGGAGCAATTGTTACTGACTTGAAAACCAACTCAACAATTCAAGTTAAGCATGGAGATATTCAAGGCTAAATCCAAGAGATATTGTAATTTTCACACAAAAAGTGAAGTAGACAGAATAATCTTCCACAATTCAAGCATAACTTAGGCCACAAGAAGAGCAGAGTGAAAAATCTAACCAACTCTCCTCAAAGGGAGGGAGGCAGTTGTATCAAGAGAGGTTTGTGATGTCACGAACGTCCATACATATTCCTCACTTGCTACAGGAGTTCCATGACAGTGCAGTGGGAGGACATTCAGGAGTACATAAGACCTATAGAAGGCTGGCATCTGAGCTTTACTAGAAAGGAATGTATAAAGATGTTAAGGAGATGGTGGTGATGTGCGAAGTGTGCTAGAGAAATAAATATATAGCAATGGCTCCAGGGGGACTACTACAACCCTTGACACTTCCAAATAGAGTACGGGAGGAAGTGTCCATGGACTTCATAGACGGCCTATCACGATCAGAAGGATTCACAGTCATCATGGTGGTGGTGGATAGACTGAGTAAGTATGCACATTTCATTCCCTTACGGCATCTCTATACCGCAGTGACAGTGGCAACAACATTCAGGGAGGCGGTTGGACTGCATGAGATTCCTGAGTCGATAGTGTTTGATCGAGACAATGTTTTCCTTAGTCAGTTTTGGAGGGAGCTGTTCAGATTGTAGGGCATTGATCTTAAGAGAAGCACCGTCTATCATTCGCAGACAGATGATCAAACAGAGGTGGTGAATCGCAGCTTAGAGCTTATTTGAGGTGTTTTGTTTTTGAAAAGCCACGACTGTGGGCTAAATGGTTAGCATAGGCTGAGTATTAGTACAATACTTCGTACCATTCTGCATCTCAGATGTCCCCTTTTAAAATATTGTATGGAAGAGACTCCCACACTTAGTGCATATTGTGAGAGGGAACACACCAGTTTATTCAATTGAGCGGTACCTAGAGGAAAGGGACAAGGTGTTGGAGGAATTGAAGAGACACCTGTCCAGGGTACAACAAATCATGAAAAACCAGGCAGATAGACGTAGGAGGGACATACAATTTGAGATGGGGGAGAAAGTATTCTTGAAACTAAGGTCCTACAGGCAGAGGTCAGTCGCCAACAGGAGAAATGAGAAATTGGCTTCAAGGTACTTTGCCCCCTATGTGATTTTGGATAAGATCAGAGTAGTGGCGTATCGTTTGAAGTTACCCCCATTCGCCACCATACATCTAGTTTTTCATGTATCACAGTTGAGAAGAGCTCTAGTTGAGCATGCAGTTTGTGTAGAGTTGCCAATCACACTGACAGAGGATTTGGAAGTGATTCTAGAACCATTGGAGTTGAGGGGAGTCCGATTGGACAAAAAGAGAAATAAAGAAGTGCTGATCAGATGGAGGGACCTTCTGATTTCGATGCCACTTGGGAGTCATATGAGAGAGTAAGGCTCCAATTTTCTTCTTTTCACATTGAGGACAAGGTGATTCTTTGGGAGGCGAGTAATGTTAGGCCGGCTGAACAGGTCCAACCTTGACCGGTTCAGGTGTACTGTCGCTGGCCTAGGGGTAGGGCGGAACCAAGAGATAGGGGGGTGGATGGCCTAGTGGGCCCAAGCCATTGTTTAAAATTGCACAATATGCGGCTCGCCTTTGTGCAATTCCAATAAAAATGCCTCGATGCTTACGCCTTGAGTTTTTTTTATGAGGCTTGCGCCTCAACTAGGCGGGCCTCACTGGCATGAGGCTTATGCCTCACTCTATATATATAACTTACATAAATCTTGAAGTAAATGCCCGACATTGGACTCTATAGGAGAGGAGGAAGGGGAGAGAGCAGTTCATCATAATGATGATTCAAATGAAGAACCCCTTAGTGATGACAGTGTTGATGACTTATGAGTTTTTATGTGATATGTCATTGCTATTTATTTTTGGAATTTGAATTATATGTTAATGAAAAGAATACTGTAAACAACAGTTCTGTTCTCTATTTTCACCAATTGTGGTTAGATTTGCTTGCGAACTCAAGTATTTCTCTTAGGGTTACTTGCGAACTCAAGTATTTCCTATCAGTGTTATATACTGTTTTTTATTATCTTGATGGGTTTGGTTATTCTTGCAAGTGTTTCAATTCAGCTATGTTCCGATTTCTAAGTTTAGTATTTTTGATCCACTGTTCCTATCCAACCACTGATTCTATAAGTTTTCTGTTGTTGACTTTTTTTTGTTGCTTATTAATTTTAACTAGAGTCGAGCCTTTGTTGGTGCAGTTCGTAGTTTTGGTCTCTGCACTATGGTGGAGATTGGGTTCTTGGATGAATGAACTGCCTTTTTGATGTGAAACAACATGCGATGGAAACAAGAACTTCTTGGAGATTTTAATATAAGATTTTAAAGCTTTGCTAGTTATAGAATTAATGCTTACCCAAGTTAGGTTTTCAGAATTATCAATTCGAAATTAAGTAAGTCATGCAGTTATAACTAGATTAACGGGACAATATCAAATTGACAACATAGAATTAAAGAGTAATGCTATGAGGAGAAACAGTAATCCACAATTAACAAATAGAACTTTTCACCTTGGGTCTCTCACTCACTCTCTTGTTGGTGGCACTTTTAATGGAGGAAGATTGAGAGCAACCGAGCGATGCCACTAGGAGACACATGTTGCACAAAAGCGTAGCCCGTTGGAGCGGTAGCCGGTGGCGGGTAGTCCATGGGATGATTAGTGAGCATCCAACGTCTTATCTGTTCTTCCTTAATCATCAAAGACGAAACCGTGGTCGATGTCGGGGTGGCGGCTTGGTGAGGTGGAGAGTTGGGGAGCTAATGATCATCCTCAATTTGAATTTCCCTTAGACAGAGGAGGGAAATTAATTGAGAATTTCAATTAATTCCATGAGAGGCCAGCGGTTTTCAGAGAAAATAAGGGATTAATTAGATTGGGATTAATAGCAGGTGAGAGGATTTGGCCTCTATGCATGGCGGCCATTTAAAAAAAAAAGGGTTAGGAATTGTGAGCAAGTGGGGCCCACACACTAGTCTACTAATTAAATAAAGCTGAATTTATTCTCGGATTTCTGAGAGGAGGCGTTTCCAAAATAGGGAAGTTATCAAATTTGAATTGCTCATTCAAATTAGACCCAATTAATATTGGAGCCACAAATCAAGGAGCTAATTTGGGAAGTATTTATGCAGCAATTTGAATTTCAAATTGGAATTGAAATCCAATAAAGAGGATTGCCTAAAATCAGGAATTAATTTTGGCAAGTGGGTAACAGCTCTTGGTGAATTTGAATTTCAAATTCAAAACCCAAGAGGGGCCGGCGGGTAGAGAGGTGGAGGGGGAAGGAGGCGGCTGCAGGGGGGAATATCCCCATCTATTTCACCATCACTCTGAACAATAGATCCAAGATATCTAAAACGTGTACTCTTATTAATGACTTGATCGCCCAAAGTCACAATCCCCTCACTAGGTCTATTACTACTAAAATTACACTCCATATATTCCGTTTTAGATTTACTCAAGAGAAAGTCTTTAGACTCTAAGGTTGACCTCCATAATTCAAGTTTACTTTCAACTCCCTCTCTAGTCTTATCAACAAGAAGAATATCATCAGCAAAAAGCATACACCAAAGTACATCCTCTTGCAAATGTCTAGTGAGAACATCCATGACTAAAGTAAAAAGATATGGGCTTAAGGCTGATCCTTGATGTAACCCAACCGAAATAGGAAAATACTTGGTCAAACCACCTTATGTTTAAACACAAGTAATAGCTCCTGCATACATATCTTTAATGATTTGAATATAAGCATTATAGACTCCTTTCTTTTCAAGAACTCTCCATAGCACTTCTCTTGGAACTTTATCATATGCTTTTTCTAAATCAATAAATATCATATGTAGATCCTCCTTATTTTCTCTATATTTCTCCATCAAACCTCTTAATAAATGTATGGCTTCCATAGTCGACCTACCCGGCATGAATCCAAATTGATTTTGAGAAACATTAGTATCACGCCGCAACCTATGCTCCAAAACTCGCTCCCATAGTTTTAAAGTATGACACATTAACTTAATACCTCTATAATTCGCACAATCTTGTACATCACCTTTATTCTTAAAAATAGGAATTAACACACTCATTCTCCACTCATCTGGCATCTTCTTAGTCTTCAAAATAGTATTAAAAAGTTTAGTAAGCCATGAAATTCCTTCATCTCCTAAGCATTTCCACACCTCTATTGGAATATCATCAGGTCTAACAGCTTTTCCACCCTTCATTTTCTTTAAAGCCTCTCTAACTTCAGTTTGCCTAATACGCCGATAAAAACATAAATCTTTATTATATGCTCCCATATTAAGTATAACGCTTGATATGTTAGAAAATTATAAATATATTACTTTTTACTCATCTGATTATGATATAAGTAGCTCATAATGAGTTTTAGTAAGAGGGGGCCTATTTAGATTTTACTTTCCTATTATACTTCATGTTAACCGTAGGGGGGAGGGGGGGAATAAGGTATGACAAAAATTGATATCAAAGCCTAAATAAAAATCAAATGGAAGCATAATTGAATTTAGATAATGAAGTAGGATGAGATATAATGAATTTGATGTATATAGTGCTATAAGTTGAATCAAGGTTGAATAGGACCCTGCATGCATTCATTCTAAGTAACTTTAAGATATTATGCATTTGATCTCACAAGTTGTGGACAAAATGACATCCATGGAGATATCTTCTACTATCAGTACACCCAGATCTAAAGTGGCAGTGAAGTGGATCAACATTTAAAGTTATTTCAGACTTTTAAACTGTCAACATTCAAAGGTGCAAGTGATCCAATAGTGGCAGAGGACTGGTTATTGAAAAAAATTAGGAAAAATTTTTCCTTATGGATTTATAAATGCCTTCTTTAGGGGTGGGGGAAAAGGCACGACCCTCTTAAGCAAGCTCTAGTTCTCCCCTATAAGAACAACTATACAACAAGAGTTACCATCAATCTCTTGTAATGGCCCAGTCCTCTTACGCAGTCTTCAGTTCTCCCCTTTAAAAGGAGGGAACAATATTCTAACAAGAGTTTAAAGATCATTAATCCCCGTTAAAGGCTCGGTTCTCTTAAGTAACCTTGGACTTGTGTTAATAGTGGTAGTTGGAGGGTGTGTTGATGATGAATTGATGATAGTTCGATAATAGGCTAATGATGGCTGTCATGAGGTAAGGGTTCAATGGCGGTCAGGTTGCATTCTATTGAAGGTAATAGATATCCATGTTGATAGAGGTTGATAGCAAATAGCCTGATAGAGGGGGTATGGTGGTGTGTCGTCGATAGTAGTTTAGTGGCTCAATAAAAATGATAATTGAGTGGAGACTTGATGGTGATAGAGCTTCAATCTTTCCTCAAAGGAGTTGAGAGATGGAATTCACTTAGGATGTTTAACTAAGGATGTTTGACCTATTCGAGATTGTTTTCCAAAGCATTACTTGATTGCGTTAACTTATGTGCCAGAGAACAAGAGAAATCCATAATGGATATTTAACCTATCCAATGTTTTTTATCAAAGTCTTGCTCAATAATATTAACATATATTGAAGAGGTTAGGAAAATCCACTAAGGATATTTGACTTATATGAAGTTATTGTCAAAATTTTATTTGATAGCATTAACATGTATGGAAAGGGCTAAGATAAATTCACCATGAATATTTGATATATCTAATGTTCTTTATCAAAGTATTGTTTGATAGAATTAACCTTTATGGAAAAGACCAAGATAAAACTACTAAGAATATTTGACCTATCAGAGGTTATTTAACAAAGTGTTGATTGATATTATTAACTTGTGTGGAAAATATCAAGAAAATCCACAAATGATATTAAATCTATCATAGGTTGTTTGTTAGAGCATTGACATGATCTGTCCTGAAAACAAAAAAATATCATTGACCACATTTGTTCTAGAAGGAGAGGCAGAAAGATGGTGGCAAACATAACATGAAGAAAAATTTGGACAGATGCCTATCACTAGCATATAGTGGGATGATTTTGTGAGAGTATTTAGAGATTGGTTCATTCTTCCTTTCAGACAGATTAGCTTTACAAGACAAATTATTCAATCTGACTCAGGGTTGAAAAACAGTTATGCAATATGAGGCTGAGTTTACTTCTTTGTCTCTCTATGCACCTCATTATATTAGCACCAAGGAGGAAAAGTGCCACAATACCTTGAGAGGCCTCAGGGATCAACTACTACTCACATTTGTACCTTTTCATATATGTGAATTCTCGATCTTAGTGAAGAGGGCCAAAAGGATTGAAAATGAGCTGAATTTCTCCAAATATAGTCGGGCGCAACGACAATTAGGAAAAATAAAGATATTTGAAAAGGATGATCGATTCAAAAACAAGAAGTCAGAGTTTGATGATAAATTGAAGCAGTGTCAGCTTGAGAAACCTTTGTGTGAACAATTTGGGAAGAGGCATTCTGGTCAGTGTTTGGTGGGATCCGGAAGATATTTCAGATGTTGTGAGTCGGGTCATTGCAAGGTAGATTGGCCTCAAGAGAGAAGGACCAATACCAGGCCACATGGATATTAGGAGCAGACACAACATAGGAGATATCTGAAAGGCAATTAGGCAGGAAAAATTCAGTTTCAAGGAAGGCCAGCAGTGCAAAGAAAACCACAACATCAATTAAAAGGAGAAACATTATATGTTAAAGGTTATCAACCTGTGAAAGCTAAAGTGTTTGCCATTACACCCCAAGAGGCTAGGGATTTAGAGGAGGTGGTTACAGGTATTCCTTTGATTTTCAATAAGTTTGACAGTGTTCTTTTGATTATGGTGCATCCTATTCATTAATTTCTGAAAAATTATGTTCTGATTTATTTGTTGAGGCTACATATTTTACACCTGCTTTGTGTTATGATGCCAACAGGGGATAATTTACCTGTCAATATGATGTGTCTTATGAATTTGGATATTCATGGTCATAAATTTTCAATAGAATTGATTTTAGTGACTATTAAAACTTTTGACATCATTTTGGGAATGTATTGACTGGTTTAATTTTTTGCTACAATTGAATGTTAGAAGAAAAGAATAAAATTTAATTTACCCAGTGAGATGACCTTAAATTTTCTCTGTGAGAAGAATGTAACATCATCTCTAGTTAATGCAATGAATATGGGTAAATATATAAGCAGGGGTGAGTTAGTGTTCTTAGCTAAAATGGAGGTCTTAAATAAAGATGTACAATCATTATTGAATGTTCCAGTTTTCTCTGAATTTTCAGATGTATTTCTTGAAGAATTACTTTGAATTACCACCTGAAAGAGAAGTTAAATTGGGCTTAGAACTGCAACTAGGAACATCCTCAAATTATAAATCTCCTTACGAGATGGCTCCAAAAGAATTGCAGGAGTTAAAAACTCAATTATAGGAATTGATGGATTAGAGATTTATCAGGGCTAGCCATTCACCTTGGAGTGCACTTTTACTTTTTGTTAAGAAAAAATGGATCCATAAGAATGTTTATTGACTATAAAGAGCTAAATAAAGTGGCTATCAAGAACATATATCCATTACCTTGAATAGATGACTTATTTAATCAGTTAGTAGGTGCCACAATATTTTTTAGAATTGATTTAAGATCGGAATATCATCAAGTGAGAGTTTAATAAGCAGATGTCAGTAAGACGAATTTTGGGACCATATATGGTTATTTTGTGTTTAGAGTTATGCCGTTTGTGTTAACAAGTGCTCATGCTATTTTTATGGATATGATGAATTGGATTTTCAAAGACTACGTAGATAAGTTTATGATTATTTTCATTGATAACCAATGTTTAAAATTGCGTATTCAGGTATTGAGGCGTTTTTCATTCGTGAGGCGAGGCGTAAGCCTCAAGGCCTAAGCCTCAAAATCCAAAAATTGCCTAAACATAAAATAATAAATTTTTTATATTCTAATGAGTGAATAATATAAAACATAAAAAAAGCATAAAGATATGAAGTGAAATCAAAATATCTCAATAATAAGACAACATGAAATATAGTTCAACTCAAAATTCTATCTTTCCTAAATCCCAGTATTCTTTTCATTAACATATAATTCCAATTTCCAGAAACAAATAGCAATGACATATCACATAAGAACTCATAATCATCAACACTATCATCACTAAGGGGTTCTTCATTTGAATCATCATTATTATGAACAGCTCTCTTCCCTTTCTCCTCTCCTATAGAGTCTAATGTCGGGCATTTACTTCAAGATTTATGTAAGTTTTAATATATATTGCGTGAGGCGTAAGCCTCATGCCAGTGAAGCGAGGTGGGCCTCACCCAAGTTGAGGCGCAAGCCTCATAAAAAAAACTCGATGCGTAAGCATCGAGGCGTTTTTTATTAGAATTGCGCAAAGGCGGGCCTCAAGGCGAGCCTCATATTGCGCAATTTTAAACCATGTTGATAACATTTTGATATTCTCGAGGATTGACGAGCATGCTGAATATTTAAGGATATTTTGGAGACATCGAGGAAAAATCAATTGTATGCAAAATATTCAAAATGTGAAATTTGGCTAAGGAATATTTTCTTCTTTGGACATTATCATTAGTGAAGGAATTTTAGTAAACCCATAGAAAGTAAAAACTACTTTGGAATGGCCTACACCAAATAATATTACAGAGGTTCGTAGCTTCTTAGGATTGGTAGGATACTACAGGAGTTTTGTTGAAGGATTTTCATAGATTGCTATGCTTTTATCAAAGCTAATGAGGAAAGAGGTAAAATTTGAATGGACAACTGAATGTGGGAAAAGCTTTCAGATTTATAGTAATGCTTCTTTGACGGGTTTGGAACGTATTCTAATGCAGAATAGAAAGGTGATTGCATATGAATCGAGATAGTTGAAGCCCCATGAAAGAAATTATCCCACTCATGACTTAAAACTTATTGTAGTGGTATTTGCTTTGAAGATTTGGTGACGTTATCTGTATGGGGTAAGATGTGAAATTTTTATTGATCATCAGAGCTTAAAATATGTATTTTTATAGAAAGAACTCAATCTAAGACAGCGAAGATGGTTTGAACTTATCAAAGATTATGATGTGAATATTTAGTATTGTCCTGGAAAAACTAATATTTTGGCTGATGATTTGAGTCACAAATCTACAAGAACGATGAACTGGATGATTACTCAAAAGGCTCAATATATTGAGGAAATGGAAAATCTGCAATTGGAGATTAGAGATTTTAAAAATATGGAATATTTGCATCATATGAGAGTAAAACTCATTTTAACAGATCGTATTAAAGAAGCTCAACAACTTAGTAGTGAATATTCAAATTTGATGGAGTAGGGGCGTCAGGGAAACGACTAGATCTTTCTGTTGATGTTGATGGAATCATTAGACATAAATTCCAGTTGTGGGTACCCAATGATCCTGATTTAAGAAAGGAAATTTTGTAAGAAGCTCATCATTCTTAGTATACAATTCATCTAGGTAGTACCAAGATGTATTAAGACTTGAAACTAATATTTAGGTGGCTAGGTATGAAGAAAGACTTTGCTGAATATATAGCCAAATGTGAAGCATGTCAAATTGTGAAAGCTGAACATCAGCGACCTAGTGGATTGCTTTAATCACTACCTATCCTTGAGTGGAAGTGGAAAGAAATTGCAATGGATTTTGTTATGGGATTTTCCAAATCCAGACAGGGACATGACATCATTTGGGTGATTATTAATAGACTGGCAAAATCAACTCACTTTTTTCCTATCAAACAAACTAATTCAACAGACAAATTGGCATGAAAGAGATTATTATATTGCACGGTATTCTGTTTGTTATTTTTTTCGATAAAGATGGTAGGCTTACTTCTAGATTGTGGAAAAGCATTCATGAAAGCTTGGGCACAAATCTGCACTACAGTATAGCTTTTCATCCTCAAAGTGACGGTCAATCTGAATGAGCCATTTAGGTATTGGAAGAAATGTTGAGATTACATGTTTTAGATTTTAGAGGTAGCTGGGAGGATCACATAACATTGATAGAATTTGACTACAACAATAGTTATCAATCTAGTATACAAATTTCGCCATATTAAGCCCTTTATGGTACAAAGTGCAGAACTCCCTTAACATAGATTGGGTAGGAGAAAGACAGTTAATGTGCCCATAACTAGTTTAGGAAGCAAAAGAGAAAATCAGATTAATCATAAATAAATTGAAAGCTGCTTAGGATTGCCAGTAAAAGTATTATGACCCTAAGCACAGAGTAGTGAGTTTGAAGTGGGTGACTTTGTATTCTTGAAGGTTAAGCCTGTGAAATGTACAACTAGATTTAGACTGGGAGGCAATTTGAATCCTTGGTACATAGGGCCTTTTGAAGTTTATTGAAAGGATTGAAAAAGTTGTTTATAGTCTTGCTCTTCATGCTGGCATGTCAGATATTCACAATGTTTTTCATGCGTCTCTGCTAAGGAAATGGTTTACAGATGCCCATCAAAGAATTGCACATGATGATATAAATCTACATAAAAATCTGACTTACACTAAAGAACCAATAAGAATAATAGTCTTGGATACTAAACAACTTAGAAATCATTAGATTCCTTGTGTTAAAGTGAAATGAAAATATATATCAGAAAAAGAGGCAACTTGGGAGAGAGAAGAAGATACTAGACTCAAGTTCTTTAAATTGTTTGACGACCACTAAGGCACTGAATGTCGAGGGCAAAATTTAAATAAGGGGTGTGTTATAATACCTAAAATATTCAAAATAAAGGTAAGTATAAACTTTCTATAAATGATAATTGATTTTTTAATGTAAGTCTACCTTGAATCTATTTGTTGTGCATTATTTGGGATAGCTCATATCAATTGTAATTTGTTCTTTTATTTCCTATTTTCACATCACCTAAAATTGATTGCAATGGAGTGGGTGCATAAAAGTTGCTATGGTTGGTATTGGGAAGGTGATGTTTGTGATTTTTGTTTGGGATTGTAAGAAACAATTTTAGTTATGCTTATACTGGGTAGTTCTCATTTATGGATAATCTATTCCTTAAATGCTTTTTTGACAACAATTATAATATTAAAATTCTTATTCCACTAAACATTTCAGCCGCAGGATTCCCACACAGCCATCCTCCAATACATGTGGCTTATAGTGGAAAAGCTACTGAAACATCAAAAGGAAATGAGTTAATTATTAATTGATTACTTGTTAATTAGTTAAATACTTAAAATTCAAGGTAGACTTAAATTAATAAATCAATTATCATTTATAGAAAGTTTATACTTACCTTTATTTCAAATATTTTGGGTATTATAATCTTTAACATTCAGTGTTGGACATTGCTCTTAAAGAAAATTTGATTTAACAATAGTAAAGGTGGCTTCTCATAAGATTTTGATTATCGGACAATAAATAAGTGTCTTAAAAAAAAGTTAAATGTGATATAAATGATACTATGCTATGATACGCTTGTGTTACATCCTTTGCTGTAATATTATTTTTTAAAGAAATGTAAAAAAAAGAAACACAAATATGGCATAGAAAATTGATTGCAATGGAATGGGTGCATTAAAGTTGCTATGGTTGGTATTGGGAAGGTGATGTTTGTGATTTTTGGTTGCGATTGTAAGAAACAATTTTAGTTATGCTGTAGCTTTTTTCAAATTCAGATCTAAATGGAAAGGAACATCAAAGGGTATGTTGATGAATTTCATGAGTTAGAAGTGGCTAGCTTCAGTACTGTTTCTGGTGGTGATAGTTTTAAGTTATGCTTGCTCTTAATGTTATTTTTGGCCTTCTGAGCGCCATCTTCTATTGATCATCTTAGGGTTGATTGAAGATTAACAATTTATCTTCCACCGGCAGTGATAACCTTTCTTGTTGCTAAAGAAGAAATTGGAAGAAATGACAAATGCTCTCCAGAATTTCTTCTAATTGTTCGAACATGAAGAATTTTTTTAGCAAAGTATTGCTAGATGGAAAGAAGAACTAAAAACAAAATACATTTGCAAGGACAAAAAAAGAGAAAAAAAAATAGGGGCCATATTATTTTAACTTGTACCCTACTATATTTTGGAGAGTGATGGTAACTTTTCTTGTTATTTCTACCTCGTGGAGCATATAAATTTTGAAACTTCTTGTTCAAAATCAAGCTTCTCGGTGCAAGAAATGCCAACATCTGAGGCAACTGAGATTCTAGGTTACTCATATCCTTAACATCAAGGAGATCATCAGAAGCTATAACCCCATAAGGGATAGGATCACTAATCATGTGAGAAGGAATGGGGGCTGGACAATTAACCGAAGAAGGCACAAATTCCATTGTAGGATCTAAAGTTAATTCCAAGTTTTGAGTATATGCCTAGTTAGAAGTAGATGACATTGCTCCATTGCATTACAAGTAAGGTTTTATCAGATGAAAGATCAATTTTCACTATCATGATTGATAGGCTTCCACAGTTATAGGTGCAACTTGAAGCATTCTGAGAAGTTGTGATCAAATATTTTGTAAGAAGAGCATAAGGGGGAGTGCCTTTAGACTTAAACTTCTACCATTAACCATTAGATGCGAAGCCAGTCCAATTTCTTTCTCAAGAGGGAAAGAAGCATCTAATTTTACTAGAATCCTATCCACTAAAGTCCTGGAAAGCTGAATACCAATGACATCCACTTGAAGTGGTTTGCCAAAAATTGAAAGCGGGCAAACTTGAGCCAAGTGCAAAATGTTTTGATTGAAAAATTAATCCGTTGATTTGGTAAATCAAACCAAACTTAAGTGATAGAAAGTTTGTAAGTGATAGATAGTTTGAAAGAACAACTAATCTGATTTGTCTATTTCAATATACAAATTATGAAGCTATCCATGTAATATGTTATCTGAGAGAAAAATCTTAGATTAATCATATTCATGAGATAGCTTGTGACATCCCACAGTATCTCTGATTAATACAGTAGAGTGTAACAGATAACTAAACATATCAGTTTTCCTGATATAACATTTTTCATAACAATCCTTTCCATATCAATTAAAACATCTCATCAACCTCAGTGAACATATCAAGGTAGCACTTAAACATCCACAATACATAATTGATTTAGAATTTCAGGAGAATCAGTAATTCCCACACCATGACCCTCAGCTAAATGTAGATTGGCCATGAATATGTGAAAAATGTCTGCACTTGGAAGACCCCAAGAAAACTTGCCAACCAGGGAGAGGGAGAAAGATGAAGCCAACTTAGATATCTTAGGAGATAAAATGAGAGCATGTTTTCCTTGAAAGAGGATGGTAGTTTGTGATCAGTAGCTGCGGGCCGTCGCTAAAAATGAGAGGGGAATTATGTTGAACTTCATTTACCCTAACAACCTTAACAAAGTAATGTGGAGTTCAAATCCATGGGGAAATCAAATATGGAGAAGTTATAGGAGCAACCATAGGAGAAGCATCACAACTTGGACGAATCATAGTGGTGAAATGTGTGGAATTGATGCGAAGGGAAGATCAAGTGTCAGTGGGAATGAGGAAGTATGATCTCTTAAAAAAAAATTGAAGAGATTTATTTTAGAACTTGCCTGAAAGAGCAAAAGAACTACAGTGGCCCCAGGGTCGGCAACGACATATGTGCCTACGTTAAGGGGTAACACTCAAGCATAGATGCATAAGTACCGTGTGCAACAAACTGTTGCCTATAGACCAAATCAACAAGCACATGAAGGGGTGAACATCGAGTGTAGCAGGGGTGCACTGTGAGGCAACACTCACAAAGTGAGCGTGCTAACGAAGCATCAACCTACACAATGATTGGGGTCTAGTGGGGGAAAGCACAACATCACTTGCATGGTCGAGCATCACAGGAGGAGTGCAACATGAACAAAGCTTGGGAGAGTGCATTATGAATGAGTTATCTATTGAAACTTAAAGAAAGTTTCTGATACATTTATAGAAATTGAACAATTAATTTGAACATTGAAGCCATGTCTCATATGTAGGGAAATCTTTTAAAATGGGATAGGATGGGCCTCAAATGTGACAAATGTGCAATGTTGTGCATGAAGATAAATGGACTATACATGGGGCATTTACCAAGATGTGTGAATAAAATATTTTAGTATAATTCATATTAAATGCAAACACAAGAAACAAGTAGTATTCCCTTTTTTTGATATAAGAATAATCTGAAGAAATTTGTATAATGTAGATATGTATGATGTTAAATAATTATTCAAGTGATTTATTTAAGTTAAATATTATCATTAGATTGCATTGGCGATCATTATCTAAATGCTACACATGTAATAGAGATCATTTAGATGTGTATATCATAAGCATTATTTAGGTGATAAGTTGGCTATGCATCGCCTTTGTGTGAATATTTTGAAGCATGTTATGTATTTCTTTGAAACATTTTTTTTTTATGAATAAATCTTAAAATAGTTCCTTGGTTATTCGAATGTAGCCAATTTAGCATCAGAGTATCACAATTCTATAAGTTAGTCCATCGACTATACAAAATTGATTTTAAAAACCCCTCAGGTTGACATTGATGAAGTTAGGGCATGAAATTGATCCCAATTTTGTTCCACGATCAAACAAAATTGATTCCAACTTAGTTCTTCATGGAACATTTGGAATCAATTTTGTTTAGTCAAGGAATTAAATTGGAGAAAATGTGATATTCTGTATCTAATTGACCACATGTGGATAGTTGCTGCCAAGAGGGGTTGCTATTTTTATGATTTAATCCCAATTTATCATATTACTTTTTATCAAAGAAGTGCATAATATTTAGATGGGTCATATGAATTTTGACAACCATATAAATCATCAGCCAGGTATAATACAAGCCCATGATAGATCGTAGATGGCTTTGGTAAGAAAATTGGAGAATTATTATACTCTGGGTCTAACCTGAATTTATCATATTACTTTTTAATGAAAGTGCAATATTTAAATGGGTCAACTGAATTTTGCCAGCCAATACTGATCATCTACTTGGTATAATACAAGCCCATGATAGATCTTAGAAGGCTTATGTAAGAAAATTGGAGTATTGTTATACTTTGGGTCTAAATTTGCCACATCACCAAGTTTTTATACTACTTTTTATCAAAAAAGTCCATTATATTTAAATGGGGCTGCCCAAGCTGATCATGTGAAACTTCTCATGGATGCACTTGTTACTCAAGTAACTCATCTTGAATATATTTATAATGCCATGATTGACTTATGCTTCATTGAACGAACTTAAAACAAATTGTTAACAATACATAGGAAGGCATTTTTTACCCTATCAAAAAGAAGAACTCTGAATGTAACACTGAAGATGCGCATATGCTTGCTATATTGATAAAATTATACTATGGCTTCTAAGAAGTTCTCTAGTTTCATCTTGAGGCTTTCTAAGCCAATAGCCAATGCTACTTCCAAATTACTTTCAGTTTTTATGTCACCTGAATCATAGTTTAGTTATTATTATTATTTATTCTGTTCGAGATCATCAAAGCAGTTTTAATGCCTTTAATGAGAAACATCTTTTATTTGTCTCTGTGGCTAAGCTTTTCATTTAAAATTTCACTTTTTTTTTAATACTAGTAATATTAATCTCATCATTTCCTTATGAGAATATACTATATTCACTGTAACGCCATTGATGTAAATAAGAAAATACATACTCTTTAGGTGCAAATCTTGTGCATTGATGATTCTTTGTTATTATTTTGTATTTTTTTTTTATTTTACTTAGTAGCTATGAAAATAGAATGTGTTTGTTAGGCCGACTGAACCGGTCCAACCTGGACTGGTTCAGGTGTACTGCCGCTGGCCTAGAGGGAGGGCGGAACCAAGGGAGAGGGGGGCGGATGGCCTAGTGGGCCAAGGCAATTAAAGTAATGGGTGTTTAGGATGGAAATTTGAATTAGAGGACTGTGTAGGGATTTTGTATGTTTCCTTTTGCTTTAATTAGGGGCTAATGATAGAATTAGGGTTTCATCTTGAATTTGAAAGTAATTTGAGATCTAGGGTTGGTGTTATTGGGCTCTTGGCTAGAGAATCGGAGAGTTTTTTCTTCCTCTCGAATTGAAGAAACGTGTATCGGTTGTTGTTTTCCTATATCTACTAGTGGAATCCTTTGTTTTCTCCTAGTTTCCTACTGTTTTCCCCAAGAATTCTGCTGTTGGTTGCTGATTTTCTGCTGTAAACAGCAGTTTTGTTCCTTATTTTCACCAATTGTGCTTAGGTTTGCTTGCGAACTCAAGTATTTCCCTTAGGGTTACTTGCGAACTCAAGTATTTCCTATCAAATTGGTATCAGAGCGTTGTTTTAGGATCATCAGCGGCTGAAATCCAAAAATTTCAGCTAGGAATTTTCATCCGCAAGTTCTTCTCATAAATGGAAGGAAAATGTTCGGAAGGAAAGTTGAAGTATTGGAGGGAGAAATAGGTCAAGACTGATTTTGAGGAAAAAACAGATGATATTCAGAATCAATTTGCTTCTATCCATGAAAAGATGGATGGAAGGTTCGTTGCCTTGGAAGACATGATGAAGAAGATGCTTGAAGGAAAACAAAATCCAACGACATCGGAAGCAAGGGAGACCACCGGCGACAATGAGAGATGCGGAAATCCAAACCCATTTAGGGAGAAGGAGAATCCGGAAGTGGAGATCCTTGAGGGAAATGATGGAATGCTTCATCTAGAATCACTTTTTAGGGAGGAGATGAGTATGGGCTTTGAAAGGAGGGGTGCTGATTTTATTAGGAAAATGGATGAATTTTACCACCGGGGTGCTGAATATGAAAGGAGAAGAGGAGAATATGAGGAAGGGCTCGGGTATGATTGCTGGAGGGAAGATCGTGACCACTGGGGAGCACCTCCTTTTCGATGAATGGGAGGTTATGGAGGAGTTAGGGGAAATCAAGTCAATGGGTGAGGAAATTGAATATGCTCATCTTTGAGTGCGAGGATGCGCATGACTTGATCTATAAGGTGGAGCGGTACTTTGGAGTCAATGGGTTGACTAAGGAGGAGAAACTGACAGCGGCATGATTATGTTTGGAAGGGAAGGCACTAGCGTGGTACTAATGGTGGGACATGAGGCGGCTCATTTAAAGTCGGAGGGAGTTTAAGAACTGCTACTAGAACTTTTTTGAACTAGCAGGGGTGGAGATTTCTACGAGCAGTTCTTTGCCCTGATGCAGGAGGGGACAGTGGCAGAGTTCCATGATCAGTTTGAGTACCAAGCTAGCTGGTTGGATCGTCTTTTTGAGACTGTGCTTGAGGGAAACTTAATGAAAGAGATCAAACCGGAGACCAGAGCAGTTGTCAGTGTGATGAGACCACATGACTTGGGGGAGGCCATGGAGTTGTCACAGCTGGTCGAGGACCAGAAGCATCTGAAGAGGTGGGCTCGAGGCAGTAGCTCCGAGGGATCCTATAGGATGAATACTACTTTTCTAGCTATCAAAGGAGCTGCACAAGGAGGTTTGCGCGAAGCTCCAAAGGAGAAGTCTGGAGGAGGGGGGCCTGGGGGAAATTTTAAGAAGTTCACTAAGAAGGAGATACATAAGAAGAGGACTAAGGGGTTGTGTTTCAGGTGGGATCAATGTTTAGTATTCGGGTATTGAGGCATTTTTCATTCGTGAGGCGAGGCGTAAGCCTCAAGTTGTTTTGAGGCGTAAGCCTCAAAATCAAAAGATTGCGTAAACATAAAATGAGTCCAATGTCGGGCATTTATTTCAAGATTTATGTAAGTTTTAATTTATATAGCGTGAGGCGTAAGCCTCATGCCAGTGAGGCGAGGCCGGCCTCAACCAAGTTGAGGCGCAAGCCTCATACAAAAAACTTGAGGCGTAAGTATCGAGGCGTTTTTTATTGGAATTGCGCAAAGTCGAGCCTCATATTGCACAATTTTAAACCATGGGTGAGATGATAAGTACATGCCGGGGCATATCTCACCTTTTATGATGATGAGGAAACTGAAGAGGGATGTGAGAGCGGGATATTGGAGGAGGAAGAAAAGTTACATCTGGATGTCGCATAAGTCTCTCTAAACTCTGTGGTGGGATTCTCCTTGAATCAAACCATAAAAGTGAGGGGAGAAATAGCGGATCGAGAAGTAGTGGTGCTGATCGATAGTGGGGGCCACCCACAATTTTATCTCTAATCCGATCGTAAATCTGTTGGGGGTGAAGTTAGTGGACACGGGAAAATATGGAGTGATGATTGGTATGGGGAAGGTGGAGATGGGTAGAGGAGTTTGCAGGAGAGTGGTGTTGACTATTTAAGGGATACAGGTGAGGGAGGATTTTCTTTCCTTGGAGTTGGGAAGTACCGATGTCATCCTGGGGATGAAATGACTGCAGACCTTAGGGGATAACAAGGTCAATTGGGGTGCTCTGAGAATAGAACTGATGGTGGGAGGAAAGAGGATGGTGATCCAGGGTGACGCAGGGTTGTCTAGGGCCAAAGTATCTTTCAAATCCATGATCAGATCCATACATGAGGTGGGTATTTGGAGCTGCAATGCTTGGAGAGGGTCAGTGTGGGGGAAGAGGGAGACATTCCCATGGTGGTACAAACCCTCATACAGCTGTACAGTGAGATGTTCCAACTACCTCAGGGCTTACCATCACCGAGAGAGCGGGAGCATGCAATCATTCTGAAGGATGGGTGTCACCAATTAGTGTTCGGCCTTATCACTACGCCCAAATTCAGAAAGATGAGATTGAGAAACTAATTTGGGAGATGCTGGATGCAGGGATCGTTAGACCGAGTGTGAGTCCTTTTTCTAGTCCAGTCTTATTGGTCAAAAAGAAGGATGCGAGCTAGAGGTTTTGCGTGGATTACAGGGTCTTGAACAAGGAGATGATACCAGATAAATTCTCCATTCCTGTGATTGATGAGTTATTAGATGAGCTGCATGGAGCCGTATTGTTTTCTAAGATGGATTTGAAGTCGAGCTACCTTCAAATCTGGATGGAGGATGATATTCAAAAGACGGCCTTCAGGACGCACGAGGGGCACTACGATTTCTTGGTGATGCCATTTGGGCTCACTAACCCCCTTGCTACTTTCCAGTCTTTGATGAATAGGGTGTTCTGACAGTATCTCAGGAAGTTTGTGCTGGTATTTTTTGATGTCATTCTGGTGTACAACAAAATAGAGGGTGGAGCATTTGGAGCACTTGAAGGAGGTTCTTAAAATTCTACTAGCACATCAGCTGAGGGCCAACCTAAAGAAGTGCAGCTTCGCCTAGACTAGTGTGGAGTATTTGGGACATGTAGTCTCCCAGAAAGGAGTGACGGCCGATGAAACAAAAATTGAGGCAATGCATAAATGGCCTATGCCTACGAACATAAGGGAGTTGAGTGGTAATCCTCGGATTGACTATGTACTACAGGAGATTTGTGAGGGGGTACAATACCATAACATGGCCCTTAACCGAGCAACTAAAGGATAACTTTTTGTGGAGAGAGGCAACAGCCTAGGCTTTTGAGAGATTGAAAAAAAGCCATGATGACAGTTCCAGTTTTAGCTTTTTTGGACTTCAACCAGATCTTTGTAGTGGAGATCGATGCATTAGGATATGATTCGGTGGCAGTGCTGATATAGAATCACATGCCTATAGCATATTTCTGCCAAGTGCTATCAACCCGAGCGAGATTGAAGTCAGTATATGAGAGGGAGTTGATGACCATTGTCTTAGCTATTCAGAAGTGGCACCCTTACCTATTGGGTAGGCATTTCATTGTCTGGACGGATCAGAGGAGCTTGAAGTATCTTTTGGAGCAAAGGATAGTGACTGAGGAGCATCAGAGATGGTTGTCCAAACTTTTGGGCTACGATTTTGAGATTCAGTACAGCCTGGGGTGGAAAATAAGGCGGATGATGTCTTATTTAGATGCATGGGGGAACTTAAGGAGCTATCTGTTTCAACGCCACTAATGGTAGGCTGGGGAGCCATCAAGGAAGAAAGTTTGCAGAACAAAGAGTTGATAAAGATCAGAGAGGATTTGATGAGAGATAATTGTAGCCATTCTAGTTACTATATGGAGGGAGGGAGGGAGGCTGTTGTATCAAGGGAGGTTTGTGATGCCACGAACATCCATACATATTCGTCACTTGCTACAGGAGTTCCATGGCAGTGCAGTGGGAGGACATTCAGGAGTACATAAGACCTATAGAAGGCTGACATATGAGCTTTACTGGAAGGGAATGCATAAAGATGTTGAGGAGATGGTGGCGAGGTACGAAGTGTGCTAGAGAAACAAATATATGACAATGGCTCCAGGGGGACTGCTACAACCCTTGACACTTCCTAACAGAGTACGGGAGGAAGTGTCCATGGACTTCATAGACGGCCTACCATGATCAGAAGGATTCACAGTCATCATGGTGGTGGTGGATAGACTGAGTAAGTATACACATTTCATTCCCTTACGACATCTCTATACCGTAGTGACAGTGACAACAACCTTCATCAGGGAAGTGGTTCGACTGCATGGGATTCCTGAGTCGATAGTGTCTGATCGAGACAATGTTTTCCTCAGTCAGTTTTGGAGGGAGTTGTTTAGATTGCAGGGCACTATTCTTAAGAGAAGCATTGCCTATCATCCGCAGACAGACGGTCAAACAGAGGTGGTGAACCGCAGTTAGAGACTTATTTGATGTGTTTTGTTTCTAAAAAGCCACGGCTGTGGGCTAAATGATTAGCATGGGCAGAGTATTGGTATAATACTTTGTACCATTCTGCATCTCAGATGACCCCTTTTAAAATATTGTATGGAAGAGACCCCCCATACTTAGTGCATTTTGGGAGAGGGAACACACCAGTTTATTCAGCTGAGCAGTACCTAGAGGAAAGGGACAAGGTGTTGGTGGAATTGAAGAGACACCTGTTCAGGGCACAACAAATCATGAAGAAGCAGACAGATAGACATAGGAGGGACATACAATTTGAGGTGGGGGAGAAAGTATTCTTGAAACTAAGGCCGTACAGACAGAGATCAGTCGCCAACAAGAGAAATGAGAAACTGGCTCCGAGGTATTTTGGACCCTATAAGATTTTGGATAAGATTAGAGCGGTGGTGTATCATTTGAAGTTACCCCCATCCGCCACCATACACCCAGTTTTCCATGTATCATAGTTGAGAAGAGCTTTAGGGGAGCATACAGTTTATGTAGAGTTGTCAATCACACTAACAGAGGACTTGGAAGTGATTTTAGAACTATTGGAGTTGAGGGGAGTCTGATTGGATAAAAAAGGGAATAAAGAAATGCTGATCAGATGGAGGGACCTTCCCGATTTTGATGCCACTTGGGAGCCATATGAGAGAGTGATGCTCCAGTTTCCTTCTTTTCACCTTGAGGACAAGGTGAGTCTTTGAGAGGGGAGTAATGTTAGGCCGGCTGAATTGGTCCAACCTGAACCGGTTCAGATGTACTGCCGCCGACCTAGGGGGAGGGCAGAACCAAGAGAGGGGGGGCGGATGGCCTAGCAATTAATGTTAATGGGTGTTTAGGAGGGAAATTTGAATTAGAGGGTTGTTTAGGGATTTTGTATGTCTCCTTTTACTTTAATTAGGGGCTAATGATAGAATTAATGTTTCATCTTGAATTTGAAAGGAATTTGAGATCTAGGGTTGGTGTTCTTGGGTTCTAGGCTTGGCTAGAGAATTGGAGAGTTGTTTCTTCCTTTGAAATTGAAGAAACTTATATCTTTTTCTATTTTACTGCATCTACTAGTGGAATCCTTCGTTTTCAGTTTTCTACTGTTTTCCCCAAGAAATCTGCTGTTCGTTTGCTGATTTTCTGCTGCAAACAACATTTTTGTTCCCTGTTTTCACCAATTGTGGTTAGGTTTGCTTGCGAACTCAAGTATTTCCCCTAGGGTTACTTGTGATCTCAAGTATTTCCTATCAGTGTTCTATACTGTTTTTTATTATCTTGATGGGTTTGGTTATTCTTGCAAGTGTTTCAATTCAGCTATGTTCGGATTTCTAAGTTTAGTATTTTTGATCCACTGTTCCTATCCAACCACTGATTCTAGAAGTTTTCTGTTGTTGACTTTTTTTTTGTTGCTTATTAGTTTTAACTAGAGTCGAGCCTTTGTTGGTGCAGTTCCTAGTTTTGGTCTCTGCACTATGGTGGAGATTGGGTCCTTGGATGAATGAGCTGTCTTTTACAAGTGTTGTTGGAATTGTGGTATTGAGTTCCTTTCTGCTGCTATCTATTATCCCTTTTCTTTTTTAATTTTATATAGGAGACACTTCGAAATGTATAATTTAATTTATGGTTGAATAAAGTTTTTATTTTTCTCTTTGTAGTTGTGTGTGCTGTTGGATGTTGATTTTTTTAGCGTGTTGTAAATTTTGACAACTTTTGGAGGAGGATTCTCCTTGTAACGGCTTGGAGCATGGATTCACACTTCAGTGATGTCTTTCCGTTGTGTTGTTTTTGTCTTATTTGTTTGAGTGAGTTGACCGTTTCTTTTTTGTTATTTGTTTGTGAGTGTGATTGAGATTTGGTCAGTTACAGGCCCGTTTTTGTTTTATGGTTGTGTATCTTAATTGATATGGAATGCTATTTTTTCCAAAAAATTTCTCTTAGAATTTCATATTTTATATTATCAGTTAAAATGAATATCTGCATCGAAAGCAATTAATATTTACATGAATAAAAAATTGGAAAAATGTGAATTTTGATATTTTATATGTTTCATTGGCATTGGTGAACCCTAAACCCTGTAAGTCTTGTGTCATCCACTCAGCTCTTGATGATATCATTAAACTCAGATCGCTAGTTGGGGCTATCTTGTGGGTAACGAAGTTGAATTGAATATTTTGTAATGATGAACAATACCAAAATGGCTAAAATGCTTAAATTTCGAAAAAAAAAAAGAAAATAATTATAAATTCCTTTTAATATCTGAAAAATTATTGGTTGATTTGTTGAAGTACGAATTCTGATGCGTTTGTGGCCTTGGTTGATATGAATTTCATGTCCATAATTCATTATCTTGTTTCGGTATGGTTACTGCAGCTTGTATTTTTAAGGGTTTTTTTTGTTAATGTTGTTTATTGTGTAAATATAGCTAAAACTAGTGATCCTAATACCGTTGTTCATTTGATTTTGTTTCCATATTTATATTTGACCAAAACACTTGGCTTCATAAGGGTACAATTTTTTTTCACATATACAGTCATTTTCATCGTTTTCTTTTTTGGTTTAATTTGCCCCTTTCTTTTATACTGCAGTAACTGGCCTGCATTTGTTCCGGTACATGATCCTTCTCGAAAGGCATATATCGGGATTCAGAATATGGGTACGACCTTTACTCGAAGGTTTGATTCTGACAGAATCGGCAGCCAAGTTCCGGTTAGGCTTTTGCACTTGGAGGGGCTCTACGAGCTATTTGTCTCAAAATTTGTGAGTGCTTATTTAAAATGTTATTTCGTGTCTTTTTGTCCACTCATTAGTGAAGGATGGAGGCTTTTCCTTTTGTTGAAACAGTTTAAAAGTTTTTGTACAACGGTACTTGAGATATTTATGTGCATATTGACTTTTCTCTGGAATTATTATGTATTGATCAGCTTATAGATATTTGGATCTTTGTCATTCACATGAAAAGAGATAAAACTAATTTATATTCACCTCCTATCACTGTCAATCATATCACGAAAGAATTTCAACAAATGAAAAACTATTGTTTTTTATTATAAAACAATATATTATCATTGCTATTCTATTTCTTTCTCTTATATTATCTAAATTTTATTATTAAATTAAACTGCACCAAGTAGAGTCACAATTAAAGACGTGGCTTATAAATTTCCATAAGATTTAGAAAAAGCTAAAAAAATAATATGAGAATAAATGTGAAAATATATGAAAATTTTGAAGTAATTAATTTTTAACCTATTTTATTTATTTATAAATTATAACTAAGATACTATAATAAATTTTGTAACTTATTTTCATTGATGATGATTGAGCGTGTTGATTATAACTAAGATAATATAATAAACTCTGTAACTTATTTTCATTGATGATGATTGAGTGTGTTGATTCCTATTTTTAAGAATAAATGTGATACACAAGATTGTGCAAATTATAGAGGAATTAAGTTATTGTGTTATACTTTAAAAATATGGGAGAGAGTTAAAGAGTATAGATTACGACGTGATACTAATATTTCTCAAAATCAATTTGGATTCATGCCGAGTAGGTCTGTTATGGAAGCTATACATTTATTGAGAGCTTTGATGGAGAAGTATAGAGAGAATAATGAGGATCTGCTTATGATATTTATTGATTTAGAGAAACCATATGATAAAGTTCCAAGAGAAGCGTTATGGAGAGTTCTAGAAAAAAAAATGGATTAATAATATTTATATTCAAGTTATTAAGGATATGTATGCAGGACCTGTTACTTGTGTTCAAACACATGGTAGTTTGACCAAGTATTATTCTATTTCTGGTGGATTGCATCAAGGATCAGCCTTAATCACATATCTTTTTTTGATTTAGTCATGGATGTTCTCACTAGACATTTGCAATAAGTTGTACCATGGTGTATAATTTTTTCTAATGATATTCTTTTAGTTGATAAGACTACGAAGGGAGTTGAAGTTAAACTTGAGTTATGGAGGTCAACCTTAGAGTTTAAAGATTTTCATTTGAGTAGATCTAAAACTGAATATATGGAGTGCAATTTTAGTAGTGATAGATCTAGTGGGGGGATTTTGACTTTGGGCAATCAAGTCATTAATAAGAGTACATATTTTAGATATATCATATTTAAAATTGCGCAATTAGAGGTGCGCTTTTGCGCAATTCAGCCCTCAAGCGCCTCAATGCCTATGCAATTTTGGCTCCAGGTGAGGCGTACGCCTCACAGGTTAAGAGGCGTGCCTCTATGGCCCTATTGCGCAATGTCATGTGAGGCGCACGCCTCTGTAAACTAGGTCCCACCTACTTAAAATGACTTGTTTCTCCTGTTATACCATCCGGTTCTAGTGAACCGAACGAAAATCCTTCCGCAAAGCCATTTCCGTTCACAAAACTTCCACTCGGCTCGGCTTGATTTGCTGTCTACCGCCTCTCCCGCCGGCGACACCTCACGCCGGTGAGCAAGAAGGGTTCGACCGCCCTCTACAAGCACTCCATTATAGGTTTTAGGTATTTTTTTTTTTTAAGTTTAAGGAAAGTTTTCAAGTTATAGAAAATATAAGATTGTCTATTTTTTGAGATTTTTTGTATGTTTTCGCATTTGTGCATTAGGAAACATGGTTAGGGGAAAGGAAAAGACAAATACGTCATTGCGGGGTGACCCTTCTTGGAAATACAATGTACAAGTTGATGTTGGAGGCGGCGAGAAGACATGTGTATTTAAAATGCAATTTTTGTGAGAAGGTGATGAAGGGAGGAGTATCTCGCATGAAGGAACACTTATCCGGCTCACATAAGAATGTAGCACTTTGTGCGAATATTCCGGATAACGTGAAGGAGGAAATTACAGCTTATATGAAAAAGAGTACGACGGCCAAACATTTACAACAAGAGCAATTTGATGAAAGGGTCGAACATGGTGCTTACTTTGGGAGCGAGAGTGGAAAGGGCTCTTCCTCCACTATACATAGTAGAGGTGTGCGGGGTCTTATGGACCAATATGCACAATAAGAGGTTGAGAGAAAGGAGGTTGAGAAATAAGGGGTTGAAGGATGATGAGGACCTTTTGGTGTATGATAATGTGGCATTTGATAATGAGTGGTTCATAGATGATGAGATAGATTTGTCATTATCATACTTGCAACTTGAGGATCTAAGTGTGGATGTCTTGAGGGGCGAAGCAGATCAAGTGGGCACATCCACTAGTACCACACCACACACATCTACTAGCTCTGCAGCACAACATCCAAATAAAGGTATTCTACAACTTCTTATATGTTATTACATTATATTTATATCAAGTGAGCAAGTAACATAATAATGATCATTCTTATTGAATAGGGAAGAGAAAAGTCAGTCACATTGAAGATGATGAAGATATGACATTCATAGATACAGTTGGAGATAAAGATTACCTAGAAGAACCATTTAGTGATGGGACATGATTGAATTATGTGTTCCTTTTTATTTGTACTTTGGGAGTTTTGATAGACTATAATTTTGTGGTTTTGTACTTTGGAACATGATTTTATTGTACCTTTTCTTAATTTCCACTACTTCCACTTGTCATTTAGATGTTTTTATTGTATGATAGAATCTTGCTATTATTTACTCGCTAAAACCCTTAAATTCTCATTTACGCAATTCTGTGTCCGTGAGTCTTACGCCTCACACCGCCTCGAGGCTTATGCCTCGCCTCACGGACGAAAAACGCCTCGAGGCTTATTTACGCAATTTTAAACCTTGAGATATATTGGGTCTATTGTCCAGAGTGATAGTGAAATAGATGAGGATATTATTAGTAGAATTGAAGTTGGATGGTTGAAGTTGAGGAATGCATCAGGTTTGTTGTGTGATGGAAAAGTCCCCCTCAAACTTAAGGGAAAATTCTATAAGATGGTGGTGAGATCTGCAATGCTTTATGGAGCAGAATGTTGGCCATTAAAAGAGAAGCATAATATTAAGTTAAGTGTTGCAGAGATGAGGATGCTCAGGTGGATGAGTGGCTTTCTCTTAGAGTTATGATACGAAATGAGCATATTTGTGAATGTAGATAGCATGATGCTTCTTCACTTCAATTTGTTCAATATTAAGTATGGACAACACGCATTTATTCTGGAGCAAAAGAACTTTTTATCAGATAGTCCTAACGATACCATAGAATGTTCAGGCGAAGCTTTTATATGGGCTATTAGTAGAACTTTTGGCGTAGCTTACAAATTTTAAATGTTTTGGATTTTTGTTTCCTCAGGCCTTAACAGCCGTAGATTTCTCTACGAATTGTTTCAGTGTTCGTTCTACAATGAGACTAACCTACAGAACTCCATATGCTGATGATGATGCTGAGAGTCAGGATCACATTAACAGAGAAAGAAAAGGAGATGCAATTGAGTTTAATCATATTAAGAAACAATGGGATGATGATTGTCCTTGGGCAGAGTGGTATTCTTCTGAGGATCCTATTAAAGGTATTACATTTTTTTCTGCTTGAAACTCTTACTAGCAGCCTTTTTTTACTCTATGCATCTATCTGATTATTGTTCACCATGTTTCAACTACATGGCATCACTTTGACCCACTAAAAAGAAAATTGCATGCATCCTTGGATGTTTTATTGTTGTAGAACTCAAGATAACTGCTAGGTGTAAAAGTTTGAAAAAAGCCCTTGCAATTTGACACTTGGGTACAAGCAATCATATTAATTTTGTAAAGTCCTCACCTCTAAGTTTACGTTTTTGTAAACATATTTAAAATAAAAATGTTTGAATTGATTGGGGCTGCCATGAGAATGAGGTTTGTTTTAGTTTTGTGTAAAGAGGGAGTGGATGGACTAACAATGATGTGAGTAGTGTGTAAGTCATACTTTGGTTTAATATAAAATTTTGGAGGCTTAAAATTAGGTTTTTTTACAAATTGTAATTACACCGACTATTTATATAGATTCAAATGTTAGGCTATAAAGAAATTATTGTCCTTCGCCATAAAATTGCACAAGCCAAAATTAGAGTGTTAATGAATGTGAGGACTTGGATGGCTTGTTCACGCACAACAAAGGGCAATGATACATAGATGATAATGTGAAAGAATTAAAAAGACAAAAGGTAGTCTGACGAGTAATGGAAGAGAAGTTGTGCAAGAAGATTTATAAAAGATAGATTAACACCTCAAGCAACCTTAAATTATAAAGGAATGGAGAAAGATGATTTATAGGATTTACCTGATATAATTGGGACAAATTAATAATAATGATGTGTTGAATATTTGAAAGTCAAAAGTTAGGAAATTTATTCTAGGAAAATATTTTTTTTGGAAAGATAGATTGTGATCTTATCCTATGATTATGTTTCCTAATTAGGGAATTTATTTTGGGAAAATATTTTTAGGAATAAAAGGAGAGATTGATTGTGATATTATCCTATGATTATATTTCCTAATTTTTATGAAAAAAAATTCTCATATGATTCTGTTTCTTAAATGTTAGGAAATAATTAAGATAGGTAGTTATTTCCTTTATTAGACAGTTTTAGTATATATATGTAGATGTAGTACAAGTTTTTTTGCAAGAAGAATAATGAATTAAGAAATTCTTCATGTTATCAGAGCCAGTTCTTTGAATCCTAATCCTTTTCAGGCCGCTTCTAGCTGATTTTTTTGGCCATATCTTCTATTTCTCAGGCCGATTTTCTCTGGTCAATGTTCATCCTGGCTTTCTTCTTATATATATCCAACAACCTTATTCACTTTTCTCCCCCATCATCTTCTTCTCACTACGGAATGAACTCGTCACAAACATTCGGTATCAAGACACCAAAATTAGGAAGCAATTCAGAAATTCCAAACCTTGGTAGTAGTGATTTTTTTCCTATTCTCATCACATGACACAAATTAAATGGTCATAATTATTTGCAATGGTCACAATCTTTGTTGTTGGTCATTTCGAGTATATCATGTGTGGACCAACCATGCTAGAGATTACATATCCGAGTTCGAGAAAGTGGAAGATTGAAATAGTATTTTCATGTCATGGCTAATCAATTCCATGAGCAATGACATGGGTGAAAACTTATTGCTATTTGGGACCATAAAAAAATATGGGATGCAACCAAAGAGGCTGACTCCAATTCTGAAAATACTTCAGACCTGTTTTGAGTTGAATTTGTACTTCAAGACTTCCGCCAAGGAAAGGAGTCTATTACTCAGTATTACAACACACTTATATGGTATTGGCAACAACTTGACTTATTTAAAACTCACTTTTGGATATAGTAATGTACAAACATATTGTAAAACAAAAAAAGGCTATTCAAAATTTTTTTCTTTGGACTAAATAGGGAGTTGGATGATGTTTGAGGTTGAATCATGGGCACTAAATCACTGTCCAATCTGAAAAAGACTTTCTCAGAGGTTAGACATGAATAAAGTAGAAAGAAGGTGATGATAAGACCTAAGGAACAAACCACATCAACGTTGGATGCATCTGCCCTTGTTATCCAATCATCTAACAATAATGGTGGAGATCGTCACAAAAGGGAATGGCCTTTGTGTGATTATTGTAAGAAACCGGGTCATTACAAGGAGACTTGCTAGAAACTCCATGGCAAACCAGCTGATTGGAAACCAAAGCCATAGTTTGATAGAGACAACAAAGCACATATGGCTTCTAACTCTGAGAGTGCTCCTATTCCTGAGCCTAACCCATTTAGAAAAAAAGCAGATGGATTTGCTGCAGAAACTATTTAGTTAAGTTGGCAGTGGTAGCATTACTGGAAATTTTGGTTGCTGAAACAAATACACATACTGTCTTTACTACTAATAGAGGAGAAATGAGGTCGTGGATATTCTACCCAGGTACTTCTAATCATGGGATAGAAGATGTTGCCTTTCTCCAAAATTACAAGCCAAGTAGTGGTCACTTGTCTGTCCGTATTGCTAATGATTCAAATTCTAAAATTGTTGGAACATGTTTCATCCAACTTACTAAAGAGTTGTATCTCAACTTTGTCCTCCATGTTTCAAACTTGGATTATAATCTTTCATCCATTAGCAAATTAGCTTGTGACCTTCAATGTGTTACTAAATTTTATTCAAACTTGTGTGCTTTTCAGGACTTGAAATTGGGGAAGGTGATTGGCATTGCCAAACTGTGCTCTGTCTCCTGCCATGTGATAGATCCTCAAACTAAATTTCTCAAGCAAGTTGTGTCCATTATGTGTCCAAATCCAGTATTAATAAAGATAGTGAAAATATATTATTGCACTATCATCATGGTTGTCCTTTTTTTTTGGTATCCTGCAAAATTGTTTCTCAAATTATTTATTAATAAAAGTCCAATATCTTCTCATTACGAAACTTGTCAGATTGCAAAACATACTCGAACAATATATTTTCAAATTCCATATAAACCTTCAACTACCTTTTCTTTGATTCATAGTGGTGTGTGGGGTCCCTCAAGGATAAAAAATATTTATGGCACTCGATGATTTATGACATTTGTTGATGATCATACAAGGGTAACTTGCATTTTTCTTATGAAAGAAAAGTCTGAGGTCAGGTAAATTTTTCAAACTTTCAATCTTATGATTTAAAATCAATTCAACTCTAGAATTCATATACTCAATTCAGACAAGGCTAGTGAATACTTCACTTGTAGTCTCAATACCTATCTTCAAAATCATTATATTATCTACATAAGTTCTTGTGTTGACACCCCTCAACAAAATGGAGTGACTGAATGTAAGAATAGACATCTCTTGGAGGTTGTCCGGTATCTTATGTTTTCCTCTAATATTCCAAATTATTTTTGAGGGAAAATCATTCTCATAGCTACCTATTGGATCAAGTGTATGCCATCCAATATCCTTAATTTTCAATATCCATGTTAGCTTCTTCTGTCAAATTTTCCTTACACCTGTGTAGCTTCATCTGATTTACCACTCAAGGTATTTGGTTGCATAATACTTGTTCATTTGTATCTCAACACCGTAGCAAATTTGATCCTAGAATCAATAAGTTTACTTTTTTAAGGACAAATGTTATTTTCTCCAACCAACAAAATATTTTACACCACTATGGATATCTCATTCTTTGAACATGTGTCATGCTATCCCAAGTCTTATGTTCAGGGGGAGAGCATGAATTAACATTAAATTTCGGAGTTCTTTCTCGAGTCTGTTCCCTTCACCCACTTAGAGTCGCCAAGTTCTTCTCAACCCGTACTTTTGCCCAAAGACTATGCAAAACGTGTCCACTCCTGTACATGTTCAGTCGTCAGTCCAGCCCACAAATATTTCTTCACCCATGCCTGCTCTTCTTGTGGCTTCATAACTTGCTAATGAGAATTTTCAAGTTTACATAAGGAGGAAAAGATAGGAGTTAGAGCATGGATCACAGCCAACATGTGGCCAAGATGTTGACTCAATTTCAAGTCCACATGAGGAAAACATAAAGTACAAATATGGCTAGAGATCTGCCAATTTCCAATTGATGACTTTACAATGCCAATTGCATTAAGGAGGTATTATACCTCACATCCCCTCCCCCCTCGTGACAACGTAGGATGCAATAGAGAAACAACAATCATGAAATTTAAAACTCATCATCATAATTCTATTTTTAGCCATTGTTTGATATATTCCTCATTGTATGGAAAGTATCCAAAATATATCATTTTATTCATATATGAACAAATACAAAGCCCTATGAATTCCAAATTGTTACAGTAATAAACAGTCTACATACCTCTACTGTAGACTCATATACAAGGTATACAACAAAATATAAAGTTTTATAATGACCTAAGGCTATTTAACTTCCTCTTTATCCTTGCCCCTTCCTGTAACAACAGACAATAAAATCTGGTGAGCTTTGAAGCTCATAAAGTTATGCAATTTAAATAAGAAATAAATGCAAGATTAATGGAATTAACATAATTGAAATCTTAACCGAATCAAATCTGAAATAATTTGCAAAACATAAAAATCATATTTATCTTTTGTATCATTTGAGGCCTGTACAAAATATCATAATTAGTCTTCTAAGGGCTTTGATTATCATTTCTCATAAAGTTAACATTCATAAGAATGTTCAATGGAGTCCAGGTAAATTCGATATTATCACTATTGAATTTCCTGGAGGTCCCTTTTGCCTCGAATTTCATAGAGGTTCATTTTGCCTCGAATTTCATAGAGGTCCCTTTTAGCCCACATGCAAAGCACGTGTCATATCATTTCATAGTCAACTTTTCTTAATTTGATATTCATTGAGTTTTAATTTAAGATCCTATACTTTGTCATGCTTCATGCTTCCATATAAATATTCTATTGACTCTACTATTGCATAAAAATAATATGTACATAGTAGATAACAACATATTTTTCCTTTCAAAACATTGTTAATGAGGAAAACATTTATCTAATCATATAATAATGCTTGATAAGCTTAAAAATTTTCATGATGTCGTTCATACTTGACTATTTGACTGTAAATCCATTAACAAATAAAAGTTACTTTACTGTCTTTTTACCCTTCAGTTTTGATGACATGCAGCTATACAAGTTGAAAAATGATCACATTTATTTGATTAAATTAAATTGCATTTCTTGCCCCATTGCCAAGTTGTCTCCTCAACTTCAGCACCTCGAAGCCTTTTGCTAATTAAATATGAATTTAACTCATACTTTCACTATCCCTAATTAATATGTACGGGACATTGGAGTAAGTATTTAATTAAATTTTGCTAAACTAAGTTACTAAACTAAGTTACTAAACTAAGCAGTAATTAATTTAATTAGCTGTTACTAAACTAACCAGTAATTAATTCAATATACACTTATATTCAGATTTTACATATACTTCTATATGTCAAAATACTTGGAATTGAAAGTGGATTTTTTTAATGAAAATAAATTAACATTTATCAAAAGTTTATACTTAATTCATTTTGAATATTTTGGATATTATAAGATCAATAAGGATGAGGAGGAGAAAATGGTGGAGTGAAGCTTGGGTGGTTTCATTGATTCATTCCATTTGAATTTATCTCTCCTCTAACCTCACTACCACTTTTTATTTTGATTAAAATTACAATTATGTAGTTGATGCCCTCCTTAATATATGTTTGTAAATTTATACTTCCAAGATTTATTTCTTAAGAGCTTCCTAGATTACAGCTCCTCATTTTATGTCATTTGCTCTTTTAAACAAGAGGTCCTTTTCTTCTATCTTTTGCACTTGTTTTATTTTTTATTTTTTTCTCTTACTTGCAACCAATGGGTTCACTCGGATAATTTATTTTCGTTCCTTTGATGCATATTATGGCACTTGTTCTTTTTTTATTGAAAAAAGAGTTCTTGATCCCGTATTAGAATCCTCTAGTTTGTTGTTCTTTTTTCATTTCTTTTGAAGGTGGAACAATAGACCTATTGACTATATATTTTTTAACCTCCCTTCACAAGCACCAATGTCTATTGTCTTAAAAAAATGGCATTCTTATTTTACAAATATAAACTGTCTTGCATCACATACTTCCAGTGATATAACTTCACATATTACTCCATTACTGAAATCTCTGGAGAAAGAAAACTTAAGATTATGTTGCCTTGTGACCAGATAGATATTAATATTTTGAAATTAACATAGAGAATAGGATTTTGGTTGCTTTTTAGTTGAATTGGTGAATGAGCTATTTCATTTAACTCATAATGATCTCAACTTAACTCTGAGGGTCTCAACTATAATTAAATTATTTAATCAATCATCTCGGCTCAATGATAGCTTTAGAGGTAAGGATTTTTTTTTCCACTAATTGGATCCAAAAGAGCATTAATGATGGTAGATTTTACCTTAAGCTTGTGATAGAAATATTCCTCCTTTGCTTCCTCATTGGCATGTAACATCAAGTTCAATGTAGGATTTTAATAGGAAATACTTGAGTTCGCAAGCAAACCTATAATTAATTGGCGAAAACAGCGAGAATAACGTAAAATCTGGCAAAAATCAGCCACAAGCTGTATTGCATCAAGGAAATCAAAGCCAAATGAACACGAAGCAAGATATACAAGTGATCCTCAATTCGATAGGAGGATCGTTCTCTCCCAATCTCTAGACAAAGCAATCTAGAGCCAAAACACCAAGGAACTCCAAGAGAAACTCAAACTAAGCATAACCTCACCCAATGTTTAAAATTGTGTAATCGGGTATTGAGGTGTTTTTCATTTGTCGAGGCGAGGCGTAAGCCTCAAGATGTTTTGAGGCGTAAGCCTCAAAATCAAAAAATTGCGTAAACATAAAATGATAAATTTTGTATATACTAATGAGTAAATAATATATAAAACATAAAAATGCACAAGATATGAAGTGAAATCAAAATATCCCAATAATAAGACAACAGGAAATATAGTTCAACTCAAACTCCATCTTTCCCAAATCACTGTATTCTTTTCATTAACATATAATTCCAAAAATAAATAGCAATGAGATATCACATAAGAACTCATAACTTCTGACCATCATTTATGAGAAGAATTTATTAGTGCAATATATCAAATCACTAAATATAATGCTTCACTTATTCTACATTAAGAAAACTTATACAAATCATGCACTCATGAATAAGCAAACTAACACTAACAACTCTTACTAAAGATGATGAATACAACAATATACCGGTCTGTCGGGGTTCCAAGGGGGCGCTACCCTGGCGGGGTTCGACCTACCCGGTCAGGTAACGGGGTCAAGGGGCAGCGCCCCTGCGGGGGTTACAACAAATTTTTATTGTAAGAGTGAAAACGCAGTGAAATTGCATTAAAAGTGCAGCAAAAATGCACCAAAAGCGCAGCAAAAGCTCACCAAATGCGCAGTGAAAGCGCACAAAAAGCGTAGTGAAAGCCCACCAAAAGTGCAGTGAACAAAAAACGCAATGACAATGGTAGACAGACTGATTGTGGAATCTTACTCAACAGAATATGGAGGTCCTTATTGCAGAACCACAAAGTAGAAGAGCTTTCAGTAGTTGGTCGAAGAAGACTCTAGCCCAACTCGCGTTATAAGATAACTCCAAGCAATAGGCGAAGAGCAACTCACAATGAAGGAAGTTGACATCGAACGAAGAGGGAAAAAGGTCTCTCGAAGAAGGAAGAAAAGTTGTTTTCAGAAATGACGAATGACCTTGCAAGGGTTGGGGATTCTGAACCGAACAAATATATATTAGGTTAGCTTTTATTATTATTTTTTTTTAAATTTTTTAGAGGCGGACGCCTCTAAACCTTGAGGTGAGGCGCGCCTTAGTAAACTTGAGGCATACGCCTCAAATCCTGAACTCATTGTGTAGGCTTTGAGGCTTAAAGGGGCGAAATTGCGTTGAGGCGCGCCTCTTATTGCGCAATTTTAAACCATGACCTCACCCTAGAACATCTCATGCTCTCTAATACATAAACTTTCCTAATACAATTTCTCTCCCAAGCTCTAGCCGCCCCCTCCATTCAAATTTGAATTCAATTTGGCTAGTGGGGCCCACCAATGTGGGCGGCAATTGAGAGGGAGGCGACACTTGTCCGCCTCCTGTAAACCTAAGCCGGCCTATCAATACTGCCCTCCCAAAGAATCACCTTGTCCCCAAGGTGATAACAAGGAAACTGATGTTTCATCCTCTCGTATGGCTCCCACGTGGCATCGTAGTCAGGAAGTTTATTCTACTTGATCAACACTTAGTTTCATCTTCTTTCTAGCGAGCCCCCATCAACTCTAAGGATTTTAGGATCACCTCTAACTCCCGAGTAAGTGTCACTGGTAACTCAGAGCTTGCTGTATAGTCACCAATGGCACTTCTCAACTGAGATACATGAAAAATCAGATGTATAGTCGCCGTTGGTGTTAATTTCAGCCGATATTCTGCTGCTCCGACCCTCCCCAATGCTTCATAAGGTCCAAAGTACCTTGGAGCAAGCTTCTTATTCCTTATGTTGGCGACTGTCTTCTGTCTGTATGGTCGGAGTTTTAAGAACACCCTCTCTTCTACTTCGAACCGGATGTCTTCCTGGCGACATAGCCAGGTATTTGTTCCTTTGACAGATCTCACATCTATCCACTTTCTCCTCTACATCTTTATGCATCCCCTTCTAGTAAAGCTCCGAAGCTAGCCTCCTGTTTATCTTCTGCACCCCTGAATGACCCTCGATAGCGCTACCATGAAACTAGTGGAGTAAGTTTGGGATGTGGATCAAGGTACGGGGCATCACAAACCTTCCCTAATATAGCAGTCTGTTCTCCTCCAATGAGTATCCTGGGTGGCTACTCTTTACCCTCAGTAAATCTATCATGATCTTTCCCAAATCCTCATCCTTAGCACATTCCTCTCTGATGGCCTCCCAATCTAGCATCAAAGGGACAGATATTACCATTGTCTGCAACTCCCCCATATATCTGGACAAGGCATTTGCCGCCTTGTTCTTCACTATTGGCCTCTATTGAATCTTAAAATCATATCCCAATAATTTGGATAGCCACCTCTGATGCTCCTCTGTCACCATCCGCTATTCCAGCATGTATATCAAGCTTTGCTGATTTGTCCTAATTATGAAATGCATCCCAAGTAGATAGAGACGCCACTTCTGGATGGCCAAAATAATGGACATCAACTCTCTCATAGACTGACTTCAGCCTGGCTCTAGCAGTCATTACCTGGCTGAAATAGGCAATGACTCTGCATAAACACTGCGCCCAACCCGTATCCGGACACAGCTGTCTCCACTATGAAGATTTGAGTGAAATCTATGAAAGCTAGGATCAGTACCATAATCATAGCCTTCTTCAAGCTCTCAAATGCTGATGTGGTCGCTTCCCCCACAGGAAACCATCCTTCTTTAACTGCTTAGTGAGTGGTCATGCTATGGTGCTGTATCTCCCTTTACAAACCTTATGTAGTAACCTGTCAATCCTAGAAATCCCCTCAGCTCCTTCAGATTTTTAAGCATTGGCCACATTACCATTGCCTCATTTTTGAACTGATTTGCTGCCACTCCTTTTGATACAACATAGCCCAAGTACTCTATACTACTTGTGCGAAGCAGCACTTCAAGTTGGCTCTCAGCTGGTGCTCTTACAGCACCTCTAACACCCTTTTTAAATGCTCCCAGTGCTCTTCTGTCCTGCTGTAAATTAGGATGTCATCAAAGAATACCAATACAAATCGTCTGAGGTAAGGTTTGAAAACTTTATTTATAAGTGCCTCGAAAGTGGCTGGAGCATTGGTGAGGCCAAAATGCATCACCAGGAACTCATAGTGTCCCTCATGAGTTCTAAAGGTCATTTTGGGTACATCCTCCATTCAGATCAGATGGTATGTTGATTTCAAGTCTATATTTCTGAAAATCACTGTTCCATTCAACTCATCTAACAGCTCGTCAATAACTGGTACAGAAAACTTTTTAGGTACAGTTTCCTTGTTGAGCACTTTGTAGTCCTCACAAAATTGCCAGCTGCCATCATTCTTCTTTACCAATAAAATTGGACTAGAAAAGGGACTGACGCTGGGTCTGATGATTCTTGCTTTCAGCATCTCTCTAATCAACTTTTCAATTTCATCTTTTTGAAATTGAGGGTAGCGATAAGGCTTTAAGCTGATGGGTGACACACCCTCCCTCAAGATGATGGTGTGCTCTTGCTACTACGGTGGCAATCCCTGAGGTGGCTGAAACACCTCTTGGAATTGCTAAATCAGCAGCTGTATGAGAAGGGTATGCCCTCTCCCTCTTCCAATCTAGCTCCCTCCAAACTCTGCAGCTCCAAATATCCTCCACCTGCCAATTGTATATCCCTCACCATGGTTTTAAGAGAAACCCTAGATTTGGATAGCCCTGCATCTTCCTTAATCACAACCTTCCTTCAATCTACCATCAACTCTATCATGAGTGATCCCCAATTCACTTTGGTGTCTCCCAAAGTCTGCAGCCATTTCATCCCCAAGATGACATCTGTACTCCCTAACTCCAGTGGAAGGAATACTTCCCTCACTTGAATCCCCTGGATAGTTAGTAGCACTCCTCTACAGATCCCCTAGTTTTTCTCTACCTTCCCCGTACCCATCATCACCCCGTAACCATCATCACCCTGTAACAACCAGTATCCATCAATCTTAGTCCCAATTGGTCGACGACCTGAGTGAAAATGAAATTTTGAGTAGCCTCAGTATCAATTAGCTCCACCACCTCCCTGTCCTCTATCTCTCCTTCACCTTCATGGTATGATTCATAGTGAATCCTACCATTATGTTCAAGGAAATCTCAGCAAGATCCAAATGTAGCTTCTCCTCCATCTCCTCCTCACCCCCCTCAGTTTCCTCATCATCACAGACGGTGAGAACCTGAAGAGTTTGGTCCTTGCACCGATGACCTAGTGTATACTTCTCATTGTTGGAACGAATTGCATACTTTATCATCGAGTACGACATAAGAACATGATATATTACCCCGAAGGGTAAAAATATCATTTCCTTATGGACTCAACTATAAAATTTACAATTTGATACAGAGATTCTCCCACTCGATGTTTGGTCGAGTGGGGTTTATTTATTTCTGGGGTACAGACGTCCCATAGGGGCAAGCCCCTATGGTTAATTACATCCCAAGTTTTGATTTGGGAAAACTTTTGATTAAACTAGTGGTTTTACTTTCTTTTGAAGTCATGTAAACATTGGCTAAGATTTTTATTGTTTGAAATCCAAGAAAGTATTGTTTAAAGGTTTTGGCCCTTAAGGAATTTCAAGGAAGAGGTGATCAACTAGGAATTAGATTTTGGAATGAGAGCCAAAGGAGGTGAAGTAGGAGCACTTGATTCTGAGGGACACTCAGAGGTGCTCAAACTATCATATGTTGGGCTTTACATTTTTTAATCTAAGTTTGATTTAAGTTGATATTTTAATTAGAAAGTTGGGGCTTACATTCCAACAACACATGTTGGAGGAATTGCCCGAAAGGTGAGGACTTGTAGGGTGATTTGGAATTAATCCATGCTCGGACCCTAAGACTAAGGTGAGGACTACTGATAAGTAGTGCCTCGAACCTAAATCTAACGAGTGCAAAAAAAAGGACTTACAAATTACACTTCACATGAGGCATAATCTGCCCGACCTTTGGATTTACTGTCCCTCCTGGAAGGGACTACAAGCTAGACCCTCCTAATCGCTTTTAAAATATTGTCATCCGGTATTTATGCAAATGTAGAGTGTGAAAGTTTTTTTTATTTAAGAAGGTAGGGTTTATAGCTTGGCTTTGAGGTCAAGATGCCTAATTATGTGGGTATGCATATGCTGACTCAAGGAAAATAGATTTTTGTTATCTAATCCTTAAATGAAGGCTTTCTATATGCAACACATTTGGGCTATGCATGATTTTATTAATTTTTAGAAAACTTAGCTCCTTGAAGGGAGCCATGCAAGACTTTCTTATTTGTTAGAAAATCGTGAAGCCTAAATCAATTTTAGATTGATTACATTTTAATGGGTATAAATTTTATTTTTGTCCTAAGAGTTTACTGCATCAAATAGTCCAAGTCACACCTAAGCAAAAGCAAGTAAATAAACCTAGAAAAAAGATGCATTTCTATTGCACAACCAGGTAAACAATCAAAGCATGCTTGTATATATATCAAATGCAAGGAATGTAAATAGAGTCCAAGTTATTACAACTAGATTTGGCAGCTGAGTTGCCTGCCATTATACAACCCAGTCAAATTTACAGACTCTACTTGTGGGGTTCTTCAGGCTCTTGACTTTTGAATGGACATTGAGCTTCACCTTTGACAGGTACATCCTTATAGTCCACTTCATTCTTTTGCTCCAAACTCCCACAAGTTTGATACAATTATAATTCTATCAAATACATGTTTAAAAAGAAAAGAGACTCAAACCTGCAGTGGATTAGAAGCAGTTTATATAATAAAACATCACATTAAGAATTTTGTTTAGCACTTAGAGTGCCAAATGCATGCTTCTACCCTATTGGCCATCTCTTTGGGGGAGTTTTAAGCAGCACCTATCATGCAAGCAGTTTATTATTTATGAGCGCCCTCCTTGTAGATATGACCACCTGCAAGAAGGACATGTATATTTCTACACTATCTATTTAAGGGCAAGTGCCCACAACGCAGACAATCCAATAGGCAATCACTCAATAACATCAAACACATGCGTAGAAAAAGAAAATCCTAATCCTAGCATGCCTAAGGGGCTGTGCACCTAAGTGTGTGAGGCTTGTGTAGTATGTCACACTAAGGGTGTTTGGTTTTATTTTGGAGTGAATATATTTAATCTTTATCCAAGGGTGATTTCACTTTAAGTTGTTTGTGACTTAAAGATTTTATTTGATTTTTAAGTGTTTCATATTTAGGAGGGTTATGAAGAACCCATAAAGTAACCACTGCTTGCTTTTGAGCAAGCCTGTTACTTATGAATCTTAAGATACAATGATGTAAGCATCCCACCTTTTGAGGGAGATGGTTAATCATTGCATCAAAAGGAACCTAAGTAATTTTTAGGTGTTTTTAGAGTTCTCTTATTATTTGGATAAGAGAAGTTTCTATCTAATAGGATAAGATAGACTTGCCTAAGTGGTTTCACTTAGGATTTGGTGAAATCTATCCAATAGAGTAGGATAAACTTCAACAGATTGGATAATTCCTAAGAGACCATCTATATGTTTAGCATTTTAAATGTTATAGGAAAATCATTCAATTTTGGTTGAATGCAAATGATTATTTAGATTTTGTATCTAAGAAAAGTGTCCAACATGTAGCTTTTGGGCTACATGTTGAGGAATTCTCCTTAGCTTTTGGAGCTACGAGGAGAAAGATAGGAATCCAACATTTAGCTTTTGGGCTAAATGTTGGATAACTCTCTCTAGCTTTTGGAGTTAAAGAGAGGAGAGATCTCCTACAACTTTGGAGTTGGAGGAAAAATGGCCTATAACTTTTGGGCTAAGGTATGGCATTTTCTAAGGCCTTTGGAACCTATAGAAGTGAGGGAGATTAGTAGCTTTAAGGCTACGAATCAAAAGAGTGTTTACTTGAATTTTTTGTATTCAATGAATTGGATTTCATTTGCTTAATTTGGATTAAGCAAGCAAAGGTGAGTCACTTATTGAATTTAGCTCAATAAGTGAGAAAGATTTGTAACTTTGGGGTTACAGATCAAAAGATTTGTAACTCTTAAGTTCAATGATGGGTATTTAATTTGCTAGATTTAGATTAAGCAAACATGAGAGAATGATCTATAGTTTTGGCCTACACATCAAGGATTCTTTGGACTTTCTGGTGTCCAAAGAAAAGAACTCATTCACCTAGTTTGGGTTAGGAGAATGGAAGAAAATTAGGATTTGATTTATTTGCTTGATATGGGATTATTTGTTCAATTTGGTTCAACAAATAAGTGATTTTGGATTGAACTATTTGTTGATTTTGATCAAACGAATAGAAGATTTGGATGAAACTTTCATACAACTTTTGAGTTGTAGAAAGGAGAAGAGAAAAACAATCTTGGGTTGCAAGCTTCTAAAATCTCTTTGAACATTTGGAGTTCAAAGAAGGGGAATTCATTCTCCCAATTTGGGTTTGAGAGCATGAAGACAGATTTGGAAGCTTTCCTACAATCTTGGCTTATAGGAAAGGGAGAGGAAAATGCACTCATGGGTTGCAAGTTCAAGAACTTTCTTTGAACATTTGGTGTTCAAAGAGAGGAATAGCCATTATTTTATTTTGGCTCGATGAATGGAGATATCTTCTACAATCTTTGAGATGTAAAAGGATGAACTTCTTTACAAATTTTGGTTTGTAGAGAGGTTGGGAGAAAATGCAATATATGGATTGCAAACTTATGAATGCCCTTCAACTTTTGATGTCCGAAGGGAGATAATCACTCTCCTAAATTTGGGCTTAGGAGAACGAGAGGAATGATGATTGTTTGTTGACTTTGTCACAACAAACAAATGCTTGGTGACTTAGAATTTATTTCTAAGGTTTAAGACCATGTAATGATATCAGTTTGGAGCCTTTAGGACTTCAAATTATCATACATGAAAGAAAGGGGTATCCATTTGTTGATTTTGTGACTCAACAAACAAAGGATGGAGCTTAGGATTTGGCCATAAACTCCAAATGATTCATGCAATGATATGTTTGGAGACTTGAGAGGTCTCCAATGAGCATGCATGAAAAGGATGGGTAAATTATTATTTATTGACTTTGTCTCAACAAACAAAGGATGAAAGAAATTTAGGATTTGGTCCTAAAATTGAAGGACTCATGCAACGACATATTTAAAGGCTTGGCAGCCTTAGAACATCTTGTATGAGTTGATCTTTGTTGGTTTTGAGTCCCAACAAAGGACGTAAGAGAACTTGGAATTTGGTTCCAAGTTTCAAATGATTCATGCACCCTAACACTTGCATTTCATTCAATGATTGAATTTGGAAACTCACACAAATGGAGTTAGGTAAACTTGAGCATGAAGGCTTATGAGTCTTTGAGGGCCCATGTCATATCTCAAGCCCCCTTCAAAGTTAGATAAGCCTATTTGGTTAATTTTCAAATCCTAAATGTGGTGGATGTAAACCAACAATTACTATCACTTGTGTGCTCTAAATTTAGTGAAAAGATCAATCATGAATTTGGTTGGTTATAGACGTTGTGGTATTGTTTCCAACCAAACACATTCACATTCACTAACTTATAGAGACTATCAATTCTTACATGCAAACTCTCCAAAGTTTATATCAATTTTGCCATGACACAAAATTGGATAGTTTGCATGCTAAAGGATCATTCACTATCATTCTTATTCATGAGAATTAAGAGAAGCAAATCATATTGAGGTAATTCAAGAACACATAAGGGGTGGCTTATGGGTCTTTGGAAACCCATATCTACCCCAAGTTTTTCCTACAAATTAAATAAACATGCTTAGCAATCTCCCAATAATTTTAGAAATATGCAATCCTTAGAGAAAGAGTCCTACACTATTTCTTTAGATCAGTTTTGGCATAATCTAACTTCTAAGCAACATGCAATTGATTTGGCCAAATGCATAGCCTCCAAATTTGGGTGCTATGACGACGAAGCCTAGGTTTGTTATAGGCGACGGTTCAAACACAATATGAATGCTATTACATGCATTTGAGAGGTTGTCGGATACAAATCCGACCACCCTACGCATATGGCATGCCTCTTTGGCTCTCACAAGAAAGCAAACAAACGGAAATCAACGGATTTCCGTTGTTTTGCGGAGAGGGCAGCGCACATAGGTTTAAGGAAAGCAAACCAATGAAGTTTCTAAGGGACCTATGGTTTGGGGACGTCAACCACACATCAACGGCCTTGGGGGACCCTAGGTTTCACTAAGTTTTAGGATTTTACCTCACCCGGGTTGTTCTAGCGCTCCAAATTGTAATCCAAGCTGCTGTCCAGGCTCCTAGTTTGCTGTCCAAGCCTTTGCCAAGCTCCAATCCAAGTTCTATGTGCTGTCCAAGATGTTCCCAAGGAAGAAGACTGCTGTCCAAGCCTTTCCGGAGGTCGCCGTCGCTGTCCAAGCCTTTCCGGAGGATGGATTTGCTGTCCAAACTGCTCCGGACCGCAGTTTGCTGTCCAAGAATGCTCCAAACAGCAATTTTCAATGTTTGGAAGGCTCCCGGAAGTGATTTCTTGCTGTCCAAACGTCCCAAACAGTAGGTTTTGATGTTTGAATGCTCCTGGGAGGTCGTCGTTTACTGTCCAAACTCTCCAAACAGCAGTTCTCACTGTTTGGAAGCCTTTGGAGGCCACGTGGATACTGTCCAAGCATTTCTGGATGATGAACCGGCTGTCCAAGAAGTTCTGGACTGCTGTCTTGGCTGTTTGGAGGCCGGAGTTGAAGGAAGGGGTGGAAAAGGTCTTCACAGCAAGTAGACAGCCTCCAAGTCTCTCCACTATCCTCCAACACTTCCCCTTTTGCTTGAGAAGAAGAAAAGAGCAGACTTATCCTCTTCCACTTGAAGAAATGGAGGAAAATGAAGAGAAGATTCCCTCTTTCAGTCCAAGGAGGAAGAAAACAGCAGCAAAGAACACCTCTCCTTAGACTTTTGTCTCTCTTGATTGCTTGGAGAGAGCGGCCTGTAGGGCCATCGCTTAAGGAGCCAGGGTGGCCTAGACAGGGTTGCGGGAAGGAACTCCTGCTCCGCCTCCTTCCGCGCCTGCAGACGCACGTACAGGGGAGTTGATCTCCCCTCTTTGCTCTCCCTCCCTTTCTCTCGCTCGGGACGGGCCGAACAAGCCCTAGGATAGCCGAATGGCTCTCCCTCTCATTTTTCTTCTATTGAAGATCACGACAAGAGCAGGCCCACCGCCCAAATAGACCAATCGGGGCCTCTCACGCATGAAATGAGAGGTTTTAGGGCATATTCTACAAGAAATTTGAGCCGTCCGTTTTGATTTCAGATTTAGGTATTTGATTTAGCCTAAATCAATCAATTGGGGCTGAAATTGAGTCCAAATTGGACTTGACCCGAACCGATTTGGGTCGGTTTGGGTCCGATTGGGTTCAATCAATTTAATTTCATGAAAATGAACTCAAATCGGTGTCGAATCACGTCGAATTGGGTTTGAAGACGCTCGACGGGGTTTGATTTGATTGATATTATTTTAATTAAATTAAATTGGACTTAATTTAATTAAATTGAGGCTCAATTTGGATCAATTCTACCTCGACGATGATTGATTGGGTTGATCGAGCGTGATCGAGCCTAATCGAGCTCGATCGGGGTCGAGTCGATGCGAAAATATTCGTCAACACTCATTTCACCTAAAGCACAACCTCTTAGCCCTCTTTTCCCGCATCTCTTTCTCTATCAGCCTCTTGAAATTTTTCCCATTTCCTCCTATTCTCTCCTTGGCCACTTTTTTCATACTCCCTGGCGCTGGCCCCTTAGGGGCTAAGCAAATAGTGGTCATCCTGTACGGTCCCCCCTGAGTTGATCCTCCTAGCCCCTCCAAATGCTTCTGATCCTCCACCAACTAGGCTAGCTCCATGGCCTCCCCTAGGTCTCTTGGACTCATCACTCTAACTGCTGCCCGTATCTCTTGTTTAAGCCCTTTCATAATTTTCCCCTCCAGCACCATCTTCAAGAGTCGATCCAATCTGCTAGCCAAGTACTCGAACATGTCACGGTAATCTGCCACGGTCCCCTCCTGGGTCAAGGCAAAGAATTGCTCATAGAAGTCTCCTCCCATACCGGTTCGAAAACGTTCCAGTAAGCACTCCTTGAACTCTTCCAGCTCCTGATGGGTTGCTTCATGTCCCACCTTTAGCACCAAGCCAGTGCATTTCCCTCAAAGCATAGTCCTGCCATTGTCAGCTTCTCTTCCTCCGTCAGCCTGTGGACTGAAAAATACCGTTCCACCTTATAGACCAACCATGACCATCCTTGAAGATGGGCATCTTCAGCTTTCTCACATTCGGGTCACCCTAATTGTCCTTGGATCCTCCATATCCTTCCATGCCACGAACGGGAGGTGCTCCCCAGCTATCACGATCTTCCCTCCGGCGATCATAACCATATCCTTCATCAACTTCCCCTTTCCTTCTTTCAAATTTGGCACCTCGGTGGTGGAAATCCACCTTTCTTCCCACAAAATCAGCACCCTCTTTTCGTAGCCCATACTCATCTCATCTCTAGAAAGTGGTTCTAGAGGTGGCATGCCATCCTCTCCCTCAAGGATCTCCACTTCCGGATTTTTCCTCCCCCCAAACGGGTTCGGATTCCCTCCTATACCATAGCCGCCGGTGGTCTCCCTTGCTTTCGATGTGTCGGATTGGTCTTCACCTCTTGTAATTTCTTCAACATCTCTTCCATCAAAGTGAACTTCCCTTCCAACCTTTCGTTGTTGGAGGAGATTTGATTTTGAAAATCAAAGAATTTTCCCTTTATATCTGATTTTAATTGCCCAATTTCATCTTCCAACACTTCGACTTTCTTTCCGGCCATCCTTCTTCCCAAGATTTGTGAGAGGATCTTCTTGCGGATGAAATTCCTTTGCTGAAATTTCTGGATTTCAGCCGCCGACGGTCCCAAGATAATGCTATAATACCAACTTGATAGGAAATACTTTAGTTCACAAGTAACCCTAAGGGAAATACTTGAGTTGGCAAGCTAACCTATCACTATTTGGCGAAAACAGCGAGAATATTATAAAATCTGGACAAAAATCAGTCACAAGACATTGTATTGCAACAAGGAAATCAAAGCCAAATGAACACGTAGCAAGATACAAGTGATCCTCAATTCGAGAGGATGGTCGTTTTCTCCCAATCTCTACACAAAGCAATCTTGAGCCAAAACACTAAGGAACTTAAAGAGAAACTCAAACTAAGCATAACCGCACCCTAGAACATCTCAGGCTCTTTAATACATAAACTTTCCTAATACAATTTCCCTCCCAAGCCTAGCCGCCCCACTCCATTCAAATTTGAATTCAATTTGGCTAGTGGGGCCCACCAATGTGGTCGGAAAGAGAGAGAGGGAGGCAGTACTTGTCCGCTTCCTGTAGACCTAAGACGGCCTTTGGGCCGGTTCAGGTTGAATCGGCCTATTAGATTTACCTTTGTTACTCTTATTTCAATTACTTTGTCTGAAGTAATAGCGAAGGTCTTTTTTTTGTTTCTTCATTTGAGTTTCTTCTTCCTATATAAATTTAACGAATTCTTCAATTTATGTCTTGACTTTTTTTAGTCGTGTATTATTCTTTTATGTAGTTGAACCTTCTATCCCTCCCTTTATAGTTGTAGGATGGGCTCTTTGTCCAAGGGAAAAAGATATGTTTCTTTCCTCATGTGTAATGGCTTTGATGCTCTTTTTTTTCTTTGCTTTTTTCTTGTTTTATATTTTCTTATATTTTTTTTGCTTT
>NW_021319484.1:3279253-3279505 GCF_001605985.2 Dendrobium catenatum | reverse complement strand
CAGCAGATTTTGCTGTTTGGAAGCCTCCGGAGGTTGCGTGGCTGCTGTCCAAGCCTTCCCCAAGGAAGAAGGCTGCTGTCCGAGCCCTTCCGGATGACGTCGCTGCTGTCCAAACTGCTCCGGACAGCAGATTGCTGTCCAAGAACACCCCAAACAGCAGTTTACACTGTTTCGAGGTTGCCGGAGATGATTTGGAAGGAAGTAGAGGCTTCCTACCCTCTCTTGGCTGCAGCGAGGGCTGATTTCAGCATG
>NW_021319484.1:3255946-3273880 GCF_001605985.2 Dendrobium catenatum | reverse complement strand
ACAATCCAAACCTATGCATCATCATTGACTTTGAGGTTAAATGATAGCGTCTACCCTAGAGCATTATTGTGGGTGATGGATTGGACACAATATGAGTGATATCACATGCATTTTGAGAGTGTTGGATACCAATCCAACAACCCTACGCACATCACCATTCCCTTTTGGCTCTCACATGTGAGCAATTTGGCAAAAATCACTGGATTTTCCCAAGTTTACAAAGAGGACAGCGATCATAGGATTTCGGGGAAGCATAAATTTAAGTTTCTAAAGGACCTAGGGCTTGGGGGCGTTAACCACACAACAATTGGCCTTGGGGGACCCTAGGTTTCACTAAGTTTTAGTGTTTTACCTCACCCGGGTTGTCCTAGCACTCCAATCTAAGCTCCAAACGCTGTCCAAGTTCCTTTGAAAACTCCAAACTGCTGTCCAAGCTCCTTTGAAAGCTCCAAACGTCCTTTGAAGGCTCCAAGTTGCTGTCCCAGGTTCTTTGAGGGCTCCAAGTCGCTGTCCAAGACTTTCCCAAGTAGGAAGACTGCTGTCCCAACGTTCCAAACAGAAAATTTCACTGTTTGAGAGCTTCCGGAGGTCGTCATTTGCTGTCCAAATGCTCCAAACAGCAGTTTTTACTGTTTGGAAGCCTTTGGAGGCTGCGTGGTTGCTGTCCAAATGTTCCAAACAGCGGTTTGCAGTGTTTGGAGGTCACCGGAGATGGTTTGGAAGGAAGGAGAAGCCTTCCACCTCTTTTTGGCTGCAACAAGAGGTGATTACTGCAACTCTTTTCTCTGTAATTTGGAGGACAGAGGACCAACAGCAGCAAAGGGAAGTTTATACTTCTCAGTTGAAGGGAGGAAATGGTGGCAGCGAGAGGAACATTCTTTCAGCCCAAAGAAAGGAGATGGCAGCAGTTAGAGAAGACAAGATCTATGCTTCACTTAGCTTCATCTCCAAAAAATATTATGCAAGAACCAAGAGGTTTGGCCGGCCCTTCCCCTTGTCTGGGTTGCACGCAAGAAAGAGGCTTTGCTCCGCCTCCCTCTCCTCAGCTTGGGCTGGGACGGACGCAGAAACAGAGAGCCGAAAGGCTCTCTCCCGTGCTCTCCCTCTCACACTCTTACTCCTCTCTCGCTCGGGGTGGACGAACCAGGGGAGCCGAATGAGCTCCCCCTCTCCCTTGCGTGCTCTTGGAGAGCACGAGCAGCAGCAAAAAGCCACCACCCAAATGGAGCAATCCCATACCTCTCACGCGTGAAACCAGGGATTTAGGGCAGAATTCAACAAGAAATCTGAGCCGTTGATTTCAATTTAAGATTTAGGTATTTGATTTAGCACAATCCAAACAATTGGGGCTGAAATTGAGCCCAAATTGGACTCGACTCAAACTGATTTGGGTCGGTTTGGGTCCGAGTGGGGTCCGATCAAGTTCATTTTGTGAAATTAAGCTTGAATCGGCGACGAATTGTGTCGAATTGTGCTCGACGACACTCGACGGGGTTCGATTGGTTTTGATTTGATTTTAATTAAATTAAATTGGGTTTAATTTAATTAAATTGAGGCTTAATTCAGATTAATTTTGCCTCGACGATGATCGATTTAGTTGATCGAGTGCGATCGAGCTTTGTCGGGCTCGATCGGGGTCGAGTCAATGCGAAAATATTCGTCAACACTAATACTTTAGGTCGAGCTTGTGGATTGATGGATGTCCATCCACTAGTATATAGGAGTCAATTTAGGTATCTATTTATCCACCCTCTTAACACTTACTACAACTGTCAACACTGCTTAGTGCTTAAATTTAAGGGTACCTCTTTTTCTAGGTTTTTTTGTACGGTGTTGATTCTGCAGATTAAAATCTCGATAATAATGCTTAAACAATACAAAAATTGGAAAATGATTGTAGATTTTCTTTACAACTTTGAGTGGATCCTGTTTTATCTAATATTTCAGCTTTGAATGGATCCTGTTTTATCTAATATTTCTTAGATGTTCTTTCTTCCTTTTTATCTCTAAGAATGCAGGACCTTTCTACGAATGGGTTGGAGCTGGATTAACAAGTGTCAAGATTGCAGGGTTAGATAATGGAACCATAGATTTGTCTTCAAATACATGGAAGTATAAGGTAACTTGAGGAATCACATCCCTTTTTACTCTGGTTCAATTTTATTTTGAGTTCTAGCATGCTTGAACTCTTTGAGGTGTGCTACTAAGAATTTTGGTGTAGCTTCGAGAAGAAAAGATGCTTGTTTATTTATTGTTATGTTTTTCTTAATAAAAATTTTGCTGTAATACTTGTATACAATCTATAATATTTTCATAATTTTTTTAATTTGTAGGTAAAATTTAAAATACCGTTGGAATGGTGTCTTTTTATCTAACTTTTCTTTTTGGCTCTTTATTTTGTGTTCTGTATTGAAAGAGTCAAAATATTTATTATTTAGAAATTGCCACAGAAATCCCATAATTTACAACAAAACTATGATCTTTAATTCTCAACGTTTAAGCAAATTCTCAATGAATTGATTACAACCCGTGCAAGTATATATATTTACATGTTAATTTTTTGACTTGTGTGGTTTTTATTTAGTTTTATTTATTTATTTTTAAGTGTTCTCAATTTCGGTGTTATGCATGTAGTGCTACTTTATTTCGATCACAGGCTTGTGGTATTTGGCGTGAAAGTTTTTGTTATTTGTTGGAAGGTTTGGATGTTTCTTTTTTCTCATGCCGAACTACTTTCTTTCATGGCTTTTTGGTAATTTACCCTAAGGAATTGGACTGACTTTTTTTTATCATTTCTCATTGATATTTATAGATCAATATCTGTTTGAACACCAATCAAATTTGCAAGCAAGGAGAAAATATTCTTAGGGCTCTAATCTGAAGTAGATTAAACATTTTGTTTTTTCCTTGTTATAATAGTGTGGAAATCATGTACCCCTCTTCTATGATGCACCGATATTTCTCCTCAAAGAGGCATATAGTGTCTGACACGATTTGATATGACACGCATCCGACACACCTTTAGCACGTGTTGGACATGCCGAAATGTGTCCGATTAAAAAAATATTAAATACAAATTGGACATAAGTGTCCGACACTAGTGTCTTAAATATTTTATGAATTTTTTTAAAAAATAATTTGTTTTATTTAAAACTTTAATTTATTAAAAATATAAAAAAAACTAAACTTCTTATTTCCTATCCATAAGACTAAATCAATTGCTCGCACTCAATGCTCTATTCATTGAATATTCTCATTTTAATTTCTAATTGGTGAGTCACGACTTTGGTTTCACAACAATGCTTGATGTCATCTCAACATTGACGTCTAACATCATTACAATATTGACATTTCAAAACCACCTCAACATCAAAGTTTGACATTAAATCTTGCTATCATAGGGATCATTTGAATATTTTTGGATTTGTGTAATAATATATCCTGACAAAGCTATCTGCATCACTCTTTATTCATTGCGAACATTAGATGAAATTTACTAAAGCATGTATGATAATTATTGAATTTGAAAATGCTAGACTGGTTGAGCAATCGACAAAAATATCTAAGAATCATATCACAAGCATCAATGATGAGACCCCACATGAAGAAGGGTATGATTATCCTCTAATGAATAAAGGTTTCGTATCTCAAAGAGAGCAATATAAAACATTAATTTATTTGAGATTTAACCAAATCAAACCAAGTTGAAATCAACTTGATGGTCCTACATGAATCAAACTCTCAATCGATAACACTAATAGGCATTGAAAAACTAATAGTCAAAGATAATTCATATAAATTACTCCATTACCCATTCAGATAATTATTTTATGAAGATTGCATTATAATTATACCGCATTAATTAATTTTTCCTCCATATTGATTGTTTAATTTTGAAATCGTTACATGTACTTCACAGTCATCTCTTTCTATCTCCCATCTTGCTTCTTGTTCTAAGTATTTCTTCCAAACACCCTAACTAATGGATTAGATCAATGATGAAGTTGTAGAACCTTATGTTTCAAAATATTCTCTACAACTCAGATTTGCTTGAATGAACAAAAGCACGAACCAAATTTTATAAGAATCATGATGTATGTAGGTGCATACGAAACAGATGAAAAAAAATATTATGTTTTCTTGCGAGCCTCAATGGAAGAGCCAATCTATCATGACCTGGCCTTGGAGCTTTGAGTAAAAAGATAGGAATAGATTGTCGGAGGGTTTTTTTAAAATTAAAAATTCTATGTTCAAAATCAATATTAAACAAAATTTTTATAAACATTAATCTAATATAGTGGATTAATACACCAAAAGAAACACTATCACATAAAGTTCATTTTAAATAAAAGTACAACAAATCTACTATTCTTTGTCAACCATCCGTATAACATAGGTATCATTCTTTTATCGCACAACATCTATAATACATAGATTCTCTTCTCTTTGTCATTTAATTCTCAAAATGTTTTATTGAAATTATTAATCAAATATAATGACGAGTTATTAACATAACTTGGTAAATCATAGTTCTAAATAATAGCAATTCAAATTAAAAAAACAATATGCGCATGGTAGTTATCATTTTAAACTGCAATGAAATTATAAAATGTGTTTGTTGTTTGAATATCAGCTATTATCTTAAACATTTCTATATTGCTTGATTATTAAAATGATATATAATGACATAAACATAATATTCATCTTCCCTATAAAACTTTATCATATATTCACTTACACTTTGCCATGTACTAATATATCCATCTCGGGAGCACTGTCTATATGTAAACCTAACTTACTCTTAGTCGATACATCCTTTGTCAGCATATTTCGGTGTAGATCAAGGCCACTATTATTTTATTAACCATAATTTTATTAACCAATTTTTATTATTAATGCTTTTAATAAAAATAAATAAAATTTTAGATTATTACCGAATCAACAAAAAACTGTCAATTTTTTCAATCATTTTAAAAGGACCAATAAAAGGAGGTTGAAGTTTTTCACTCTTGCTAAATTTAGTAATTCTACATATTGGTAAAACCTTTCGAAAATATGATTTCAAATCTCAAACTCGATTCCTCTATTTTTTATAATCAAAATTTCTTTGTCAAATCTTCTTAAGTGAATGAAGTCATTCTCAAATAAGATGAATTTTCTTGATATCCTAATCAACTTGTTGAGGCCTTAAGAGTTTTAATCGCCATCCTCAAACCAATACAAATGAGATTTACATTTCCTATCATATATAGCCTAATATGGAATCTTGTTGATCCTAGCTTAAAAATTATTATTGTTGTCAAATTCGACAAGTAGAATCTAATCCTCTTAGCTACCACCGAAGTAAAAAATACAACTATTGATAAATCTTCTAAATTATGTTATTAACTATTTGTCTAATGATGAAACACAATGCTAGGTCTAATTTAGTACCCAAAGTATTTTACATTGTCTTTTATTGAAGTAAATCTTTCATATCGATTGAAAATGGAAATGATTATATCCCATGTAATTGAATAATATTATCCATGTAAATTCTTGCTAACTTCTCCATAGAATATTGTTTTGCTTGATTGATTAAAAATGAAAGGTCTTTATAAGTTTGTTAGCCACTAATTATTTGATAACCTTGTTTATATTTGGGGTACTGTCATGATTAAGTCATTAATAAGAGTACTCAGTTTAGATATCTTGGGTCTATTGTTTAGAGTGATGGTGAAATAGATGGGAATATTATTAGTGGAATTCATGTTGGATGGTTGAATTGGAGGAGTTCATTGGGCTTGTTGTTTGATAGAAAAGTCCCCCTCAAACTTAAGGGTAAATTCTATATGATGGTGGTTAAACCTGAAATGCTTTAAGGTGCAGAATGTTGGCCATTAAAGGAGATGCCTAATATTAAGTTAAGTGTTGAAGAGATGAGGATGCTCAGGTATGAATAGCTTTAGTCTTAGAGACATAATGCAAAATGAGCATATACATGAAAAAGGTTGGAGTAACCTCAGTGGAAGATAAGATTAGAGAGTTTCTACGTAGATTGTTTGGTCATATAAATCGACGGCCTTCTGATGACCCGGTTAGGTAAGTAAATGTATTAGATTTGACTTATGTTAAGAAAGGTAGAGGTAGACCCAAAAAGACTTGGTTAGAAAATATTAGAAATGACATTTCTTTATTAGATTTAAATGAGAATTTAACTTTTAATAGGACATAATGGAGAAAAGGGATTCATGTAGCCGACCCCACATAGTTGGATAAAGGCTTGTTGTTGTTGTTGTTGTTTAGATTTAGGTAAGCCAATTATTAAAGCCATTACAATCTTGTTCTACTTCCATTTTGAAATAGGAAAAAGGTTGTAATAACTCATGAGCTATTTGATGCTCAGGCTAAACCATCTAACAAGTTAAGTTCTTAACTAAAAAAAATTTGTAATATCATTGTTTATGCCGAACCACCAATAAAGCTTGTTGAGATTTTGATTCGTTTTAGTACTCCGTGGATAAATAAAATATGGAGCGGCATGAATTTTTTTGAGAATCTTCTTTTGAAGTCCTAATTATTTGGAATACATAGTCAACCATTAAATTTCGACATACATATTTGATTAATAATGAACTCAAGTTTCAATCCATTTTGGACTTGCTCTCTAATCTTCATCAATTCAACATCATACATTTGAGCAGCATGAATCTTATGTACCATTATTGGTTGACTAGTCATGACATTTATGATGGAATTATCACAAAGTGTAAGAACCGGTTTAATTGGTCGGCTCAATTGAACGGGCCAGCCCTAATAATTAAAATGCGAATAAATAGAGGCGGAATTGAGCAGAGACAGGCGCGACTGGAGCGGGCCAATCAAGATCGCAGGCAAGTATAAGCGGCTCGATTCGCAGTTTTGAGTGAAGGATCATGTATGAAGATGGAAGTAAATGACTCCTTTTAAGTATAACTTCCTCGTCTTCATTCCTTATCGCTATATAAACAAAAAATTGGAAAACAACTATTGTGAGAGGCGGCTGAGAGGAAAGTGAGCGAAGGTTTTTAAAATTTCTATTTTTATGTGTAAATCTTTCCATATTTCTTCATCTAAACAATGAGGGATATTTTAAATGAAGGCAAAGGAAGATATAGAAAGCGAAATTGAAGGAAAGGGAGAGTTTTTTGGAAAAGAAGAAGAAGAGAGCACCATTTTCTACAGCGAGGAACAAGTATGATTTTACTTCATATTTTTAATTATAGGTTTTAATTAATTCATAAGAAGTAGATGAAAATTTTGGAAAGTTGGAAGCTTTCAATATCACTTTAAAGCTGTTAGTCAAATCATATTTATTATGACATTGAATTGTGACATTTAATTTGTAGACTGTTTATCAAAAGTAAATTAAAATTATTTTGGAACAGTGGAGAATTAGTTAACCTAAATACAAATGAGACAACTAAAGTAAATAGCAAATCTCGACAAGGAGATTGGAGGTAAGAATTTATATGGGAATTGTGAAAGATTGAAAGATGGTAATAATATGTTGTATGTGGATTTATATTGTAGTAAGGAAGATTGTCTCTAGAGTTGAAGGTTTAAAAGGTGTTGAAGCCACATTCAAAGTGGGTAATTAAAATTGTGTATAGATATTTTATTGTTGAATTTCTATTTAAATTCTAAAGGTAATGTGTTACGCCGGCCCCTCCTGGCCCAGGAGGTGCCGGCTGGACCGGTCCTGGACCGGTCCGGTTCTACACTAGGCGGCCCAGGGGCGGGCAGAACCAGGCGGAACCAGGGGGAGGCGGAAGCCCTTGTGGGCCCATGCATTGGTTAAACACATTGTTTGGAGGGAAATTTTGAATGTGAGGGTTATTTAGGAATTTTGTATTTCTCCTTTGGAGTTAATTAGGTGCTTAGGGGGGAATTAGGGGGTATCTTGAATTTGAATGAGATTTGGAGATCTTGTCTTGTGCTTGGGCTCTAGGGTTTTCTAGAGAATTGTGTAGAGTTGTTCTTCCTCTCGGATTGAAAAACATATTATCTTTTGTTGTTTTCTTTTGGCTACTAGTGGAAGATAAGTTCTATCTTGATTCTCCTATGGATTGAAAAACATAGTAAACAGCAGATTTTGTGCTGTTTTCTCATCAATTTGGATTAGGTTTTCTTGCGAACTCAAGTATTACCCTAGGGTTACTTGAGAACTCAAGTATTTCTTATCAAATTGGTATCAGAGCATCGATTTGGGACCATCGGCGGCTGAAATTCTGAAATTTCAGCGGATTTGTGACATCCGGAAGAAAATCTATTGTGATTCTTGGGAAGAGAGATGGCTGGGAGGAAGGTAAAAGTCTTGGAAGAAGAGATCGGTCAATTAAAATCAAATTTGGAGAGAAAATTCTTTTATTTTCAAAATCAAATCACCTCCAACAATGAAAGGATAGAAGGGAAATTCACGGTGATGGAAGAGATGTTGAAGAAATTATTGGAGATGAAGACCAATCCTACTACATCAGAAGCAAGAGAGACCACCGGAGGCCATAGCGTAGGAGGGAATCCGAACCCGTTTAGGGGGAGGAAAAATTCGAAAGTGGAGATCATTGAGAGAGAGGACGACATGCCACCTCTAGAGCCACTTTCTAGAGAGGAGATGAGTTTGGAAAATGACCGAACGGGTGCTGATTTCGTCGGAAGAAGGGAAGAATTTCATCTCCGAGGTGCTGATTTTGAAGGGAGAAGAGGGGAATACGATGAAGGGTTCGAGAATAATCGTCGAAGGGAAGATCGTGACAGTTGGGGAGCACCTCCTTTTTTGAGGAATGGGAGGTAATGGAGGATTCAGGGGAAACGGGGGAGATCCTCAGGTGAGAAAGCTGAAGATGCTCATCTTTTAAGGTGAGGCGACCATGGCTGGATCAAGGTGGAGCGCTACTTTGCTGTCAATGGGTTGACGGAGAAAGAGAAGCTGACAGCGACAAGATTGTGTTTGGAAGGAAAACCTTTGACATGTTATCAGTGGCATGACAGGAGGGAGCCCATCCGGAGTTGGAGAGGGTTCAAAGATTGCTTATTAGAGTGTTTCCGAGCCGATGGGGGAGGAGATTTTTATGAGCAATTCTTTGCCTTGACTTAGGAGGGGACTGTGGCAGATTACCGTGACAGGTTTGAGTACTTGGCTAGCATATTGGATCGTATTTCGGAGTCAGCCCTGGAAGGGAACTTCATGAAGGGGCTTAAACCGAAGATACGAACAACAATCAGAGTGCTGAAGCCGAGGAACCTAGGGAAGGCTATGGAGCTGGCGCAGTTGGTGGAAGATCAGAAGAAATCAGAAAGAGAGGATCAAGGAAACTATTCAGAGGGATCACACATAATGACTATCACCTTCTTACCTTCAAAATGGGCAGCACCAAGGAGTCTGAAGGAAGTGCCAAAGGAGAAAACTGGAGGAGGGGGAAACAGGGGACAGTTCAAAAAGCTGATGGAGAAGAAGATGCATGAAAAGAGGGCAAAGGGGTTATGCTTCAGATGTGATGAGAAGTACACGCCGAGGCATATGTGTAAGGACCGAACTCTTCAGGTTCTTCTTTTCTGTGAAGACGAGGAAGATGAGGAGGGAGGTGGGAGCAGGTCTGAAGTGGAGGAGGAGAAGTTGCATCTGGATGTGGCAAAAGTTTCTCTAAACTCTGTAGTGGGATTCACTCCGAGTCACACTATGAAAGTGAAAGGAGAGATAGCTGACCGTGAGGTGGTGGTGTTGATAAATAGTGGGGCAACCCACAATTTCATTACCACCCAGATCGTTGAGTTGCTTGGGATGGAGTTAGTGGATATAGGAGACTATGGGGTGATGATGGGCATGGGAAAGGTGGAAATGGGTAGAGGAGTTTGTAGAGGGACAGTGCTGAAGATTCAGAGGATCCAGGTGAGGGAGGACTTCCTTCCCTTGGAATTAGGGAGTAATGTTGTCATCCTAGGGATGAAGTGGTTGCAAACATTAGGGGAGACCAAGATCAATTAGGGTACATTGAGGATGAAACTGGTGATGGGGGGAAGGAGGATGATTTAGGATGATACTGAGTTGACCAAGGCTGAGGTTTCTCACTTTCTCTCAAATCCCTAATCAGGATCATTCACCCAAACTAGAGGATGAAGGCAATATTCCCTCTTAAGTGCAGCCGCTAATACACCAGTTCAGCGAGGTTTTCCAACCTCCATAGCATTTGCCACCTTAGAGGGAGTTAGAGCACGCCATTACCTAGAAGGAAGGGGAGACGCCGATTAGCGTCCGCTCTTATCGTTACCCACAGATTCAGAAAGATGAGATTGAGAATTTGATCTGAAAAATGCTGGAGGCGGGGATCATCAGACCAAGTGTTAGCCCTTTTTCTAGTCCAGTCCTCCTAGTTAAGAAGAATGATGGGAGTTGGAGATTTTGTGTGGATTACAGGGCTTTGAATAAGGGCATTTTACCAGATAAATTCCCAATTCCGGTGATTGATGAGCTATTGGATGAGCTATATGGGGCAGTGGTGTTTTCCAAGTTGGACTTAAAATCCGGATACCACCATATCAGAATGAGGGAGGAAGATGTTCCAAAGACTGCCTTCAGAACACATGAAGGGCATTATGAGTTTCTGGAAATGCCCTTTGGATTGACTAATGCTCCTACTTTTCAATCTTTGATGAATAGGATATTCAAGCAGCATATCAAGAAGTTTGTCATGCTCTTTTTTCATGACATTCTGGTGTACAACAAGACTGTGGAGGAGCATTTTGAATACTTGAGGGTGGTCTTAGAAGTACTTCAGGAGCATCGGCTGAGAGCCAACCTAAAGAAATGCAGCTTTGCTCAATCCAGTGTGAAGTACTTGGGACATGTGGTATCCTAATGAGTGGCGGCGGACCAGACCAAAATTGAGGCAATGCAGAAATGGCCACTGCCTCGGAACATATGGGAGTTGAGGGGTTTCCTAGGATTGTTTGGTTATTACAGGAGGTTTGTGAAGCGGTACAGTACCATTGCATCGCCTTTGATTGAGCAGCTGAAGAAAGACAACTTTTTCTAGGGAGAGGAAATGACCCAGGCCTTCGAGAGGTTAAAGAAAGCCATGACCACTGTTCCTGTTCTAGCTCTTCCAGACTTTAGCAGGTCTTTGTAGTAGATACTGATGCATCAGGATATGGGTTGGGGGCAGTGTTGATGCAAAACCATAGGACTATAGCATACTTCAGTCAAGTGCTATCAACCAGGGCAAGACTGAGTCAGTGTACGAGAGGGAGTTGATGGCTATTGTCTTTACTATTCAGAAGCGGCGCCCCTATCTTATGAGGCGACACTTCATCGTCTGGTCTGATCAGAGGAGCTTACAATACCTCTTGGAGCAAAGGATGGTAACTGAGAAGCATCAGCGATGGCTATCCAAATTATTGGGCTATGATTTCGAGATTCAGTACAGGCCAGGTTTGGAAAATAAAGCAGCTTACGCTTTATCCAGATGTGTGGGGGAGCTCCAGGAATTAGTTGTGTTTGTACCCTTGATGGTCAACTGGGGGCCAATAAGGAAGAAAGCATGGAAGATGAAGAATTGAGAAAGATCAGGAAAGATCTGAGGACAGACAAGAGTAGCCATCCTTGTTACTGCATTGATAAATTTACTATTGTATCAAGGGAGGTTTGTGATGCCACGAACTTCCATACATATTCTCAACTTGTTGCAGAAGTTCCATGACAACGTAGTTGAAGGCCATTCTGGAATTCAAAAGACATACAGGAGGCTAGCAGCTGAGCTATACTGGAAAGGGATGCATAAAGATGTTGAGAAGATGGTGGCGAGGTTTGAAGTGTGCCAGAGAAACAAATACATGGTCATGGCTCCATGAGGACTACTACAACCATTAACACTTCCAAATAGAGTTTGGGAGGAAGTGTTCATGGATTTCATCGACGACTTACTAAGATTAGAAGGATTCACGATCATCATGGTGGTGGTTGACAGACTTAGAAAATATGCATACTTCATCTTCTTAAGACATCATTTAGAGTACTATATGGAAGGGACCCCCCACACGTATTGCACTATGAGAGAGGAAGTACACCGGTTTCTTTAGTGGAGCATTACCTGGAAGAAAGGGACAAGGTGCTGGAGGAGTTAAAGAAACATCTATTGAGGGCACAACAAATCATGAAGAATCAGGCGGACTCACGTAGGAGGGACATGCAGTTTGAAGTGGGGGAGAAGGTATTCCTAAAATTACGACCCTACAGTCAAAGGACAGTGGCGAGGAGGAATGATAAATTGGCACCAAGGTATATCGGCCCCTATGAAGTTTTGGACAAGATCGGGGCAGTGGCGTACCGACTGAAGCTTCCCCCATCAGCTATCATACACCTAGTTTTCCATGTGTCTCAGCTGAGGAGAGCTATAGGGGAGCATGCAGTTAGTACGGAGTTACTAGAGACACTGACTAAGGATTTAAAAATGATATTAGAACCACTGGAGCTACGAGGTGTCAGATCAGATAAAAAGGGAGACAGAAGTGCTGATATGATGGAAAGGTCTCCCCGAGTTTGATGCGATGTGGGAGCCATTTGAAAGAATGAAATATCAATTCCCTTCTTTCTCCTTGAGGACAAGGTAAAAATTTGCAAGGGGAGTAATGTTACGCCGGCCCAGGGGGGGCCGGTTGGACCGGTTCAACCTAGACCGATCTGGTTCTACACCAGGTGGCCCAGGGGCAGGGCGGAACCAGGGGGAGGTGGAAGCCCTTGTGGGCCCATGCATGGGTTAAACACATTTTTTGGAGGGAAATTTTGAATGTGAGGGCTGTTTAGGAATTTTGTATTTCTCCTTTGGAGTTAATTAGGTGCTTAGGAGGGAATTAGGGGTATCTTGAATTTGAATGAGATTTAGAGATCTTGTCTTGTGCTTGGGCTCTAGGGTTTGCTAGAGAATTGTGGAGAGTTGTTCTTCCTCTCAGATTGAAGAACATTGTATCTTTTGTTGTTTTCTTTTGGCTACTAGTTTTAGATAAGTTCTATCTTGATTTCTCCTATGGATTTCCTTGTTTTTCCTATGTTTGGTGGCTGCCATCTTCTGTAAACAGCAGATTTTGTGTTGTTTTCTCATCAATTTCGATTAGGTTTGCTTGCGACCTCAAGTATTACCCTATGGTTACTTGCGAACTCAAGTATTTTTTATCATAATGTTTAAATAGTTATTTTACTTATATCTTGACATTATTATGTGAGATGATTCAAATGCATGTGTGATGATGAATTTTTACATTAATGAACATGATAGAAGAATGAATATCAAATACATGATATTACAAATATAAATGCATATTTAAAGAAAATAGAAAGTGAAGTAAAGAGCGAGGAAAGAAATGATATGGCCGATATTATAAATAAAAATATATATGAACAAATGAAAAAGGGAAAAGAGATATGCATGTAAATTAGAGGAGTTCACCCCCTTATGGTACTGACTGGAGAAGCAATGTACTCTTACACGTTAAATTGAAGTGAAAAAGGAAATGAAAATAGTTGTACCTTTGGTACATTTAGACGATGCTCCTATATAAATTGAATTGGAAAATGAATAGATGCTAAATTTTATGAAATGCATTGTATATAAAATGTTAATGAAATGTATAAATGAATGAATAAATGAAATGGAAAATGAGATGCATATACTAAATGTTATATGACTGTTTATATAAGTTTTAATATTGTATATGAAATGAGAAAAAGAATATACATTTTATTTTGTACATGTTTAATTGTTATACATATAGAAAGGTTACCCACTGAGTTTATATTGTAAACTCAACCCATTAAACTAATAATTTCAGGTAAGTCTCTAAAAAATAGAAATGACTGAAAGAGAAGAGGAATACATCTACAAAAGATGGAACACAAATACAAATAGGTAATATATGATTGATGTAGTGATTTTAGTTAAGTGATATCAATAGTTTATCATAATTTTATAATAGTGGCTCTTTAAAATTTTGGAGAAGTTGTATGTTAATTTGCTTATGTTATTTAATGAAATGTTTCACCCATTCGGTTGTCTATCCTCGCCTTGTTATTTAGAGTCTTCGAGCTAGGTCGTGACACAAAAGATGTTATCTAAGGCTAAAGTCGTGCCATCTCAAATAATGTTGCTCTTGAGTGGACATTCAAGCTAAATAAGTTGAAGATTTTCTACTCAAAATATTTACAACCACATTAGACTTTCCTCGGTGGGATTGAATCCATAAATCATAATCTTTCATTAACTCAAGCCATTGCCTCTGCCTTAAGTTCAACTCTTTTTGGGTGAAGTATACTTCTAAGTTATAGAATTTATAATAATTGAAAATCTCATAATAAATTGCGCAAAGATAATTTTTTTAGATCTTCAATTGAAAAATAATTGTAGTTAGCTCCAATTTATGTAGCATTGTTCTTCTCATGCATCTTGAGTTGCTTAGAGGCATAAACCACCACTTTATTATATTGCATTAGGACACATCTCAAACTTTGTTGTGATGCATAATTATATATCTAATATATTTGTACTATAAAGATTCATAAATGGTTGATACTAATCTTTTATAAACCTTGATCACAAAAATTAACCACAGTTATGACTTGGGGTTGTGGATTTCGATTTGGGATGTACAAACACCAACTATGGACAATTAAGTTAGGGAGAATTTGTTACTAAAAAGCCAGGCAGGGGCAGGGGATGTGAAAAAAGGTATGTAATGTGGAGTAGTGAATGAGTGAGATATGTTATAGCCAAAGTTGGTCTGACACACAAGACCTAGTGTCACACCCTATTTTGATAATCTTCAGTCAGCCCGAGGTATAACAAAGAAGGCAAATTCGAACATATACCTTTCTGACTAACACCTATCCTGAACTATATTTAATAGGATTAAGTGAGTAGAAAATTAATCTATTCGAACTATCCCAACACAAAACATTCCAGCCAAGTATTATACCTTACAATCTCGTGTTTGGAAGCATACATAATATACTTCAAAATAAAGTACAAAGCTTTGCTAAAATTTGAAATAAAATGTTACATACCCATGTGGGCTCCGAAAATTCGGCCCCGGCCTCCACTTGCTGCGCTTTTCTTTTTATTCAATGAGGGAGTTTTAACGAACTAAGTTCCGGGGTAAATTTTGGAAAGCAGATGGGTTTGTAGATAAGACACTACCTAGATATTTCGCCCTCATTTTGTGAGGACTTTATGATCTGAGTTATAGTTTCCTATAGGCGCAAGCCCCTATAGTTAATTACCCCTCCCGATCACGAGAGAGAACTTTCGATTAAGGCTAGTCGTCAATCAGATACGTAGAACATACGTGTTATCTGACTATAGTAGCAGCATAAATTGGATTTGGAAATTGGGTTTGAATTTGGATATTTGGAAAAGGTTTGGAAAGTTTGGATGTTGAAGAATTGAGATATTTGAGAAGTTTTGATATTTAAAATAGAAATTTTACCATCCTATACTTAAAGCGGATGGTGGGGGAATGGATGATAGACCCGATCAAGATCCCATGCATGGTTCCGTATGGTCCCTGGTCTACTTAGTCAGAGGAGGTAGTCGACCTAACCTGATAGAAGGATCCTTGTCGGCAGCCATGGGTTGCTTCGTCCAAGGGTACCTTGTAGACCTAGGGTGGGTATTTGTCTAAGGGGACAAATTTGAATCCACCTTAGCTAACAGAGGGCTTTGTGCCCTATCAATCATATCCTATTGATTCATATCTCAAGAATTTAACGCCACTAAGGAGCGTAATGGCTCTGGCCATAACCGATATCTGTGGTGCCATTTGGCGGTAAAATCCACTCGGTTTAGAGGGCCCCGGGTCATAACCGTTTACCTGTAGTGCCATTTGGCGGCGAAACTGCCGATTATAGGACACGTACCACATCCTTACTGGCAAGAGATTGTTTGAGAATGGATCCTAGTGATATTTTAGACTAGGCATTTGGCTCTTTGTGAGTTGTAGTAAACTTTAATTTGTCCGTCCCGACAAACTGTTTCGGAGGGTGGATGGATTTCGCTTTAAGTGATTGATGGGTTGAATTTCAAATTTAAATATTGTGACGTCACGTGTGTACCAATAACACGCTCGCTGGGCCCATGCGGTATTTGGGGGCATTTTACAATTGAACCTTGTCCACTCCTACTTGTTTAGAAGGATTGGGTTCATATTTAATAACCCGCGCAGCATTCCTAGATGTCACGTGTGTACCATTAACACGCTCATCGGGGCCCATGCGGGTTGAGATTGTATTTTCCCCTTTAGTGTACCTATGTGTATACAAATTATAGTGCACGTGCGGGGATATTTTGAAAGTATTTGTAAACACATTCTGTCCGCTTGCACGGAGATTGCGGGTTCGGTGGCGTGGCATTATAATTTGTGGATGCCTTCTGTCTGCTTGTATGAGTGTTGCAGACCCGGTTGCGTGGCGTTATAATTTGTGGACGCCTTCTGTCTGCTTGTATGAGTGTTACAGATCCGATGGCGTGGCATAGCAGCTTCTAAATAGAGTTATTCACTGCTTCATACAGGTGGATTGTCGTGCACTACTCGTCGCTTTCTACAGGTGGATCGTAGTGCACTAACTAATCTCCTGCCTTAGGTTGTAGAAGCTCGTAGGAGCTTGTATTATTTATGCATTCTGCTGTGATTTTGGTCTTTACAATATGTCTATTACTGGTCGAGGTAGATGTATTCATCTTTAGACTGAAGTTGATTACAGGATACTGCATTTACTGTAGTCTTTATGTATCTACACAGGGGTGGCACGTTGTACATACATCTATGTCAGTAGAGAGATTGTATGCACTGCAGATCTTTTATTCTTGCTTGTAGAAGACTGATGTATTTGACTGATGCTGAGTGGTTATTGACTGCATGGATGATTTAGCATCCACTGCACATTAATCGTCATTACCCATAAGTGGGCTTCTATATGAATGAGGACTCCTCTTCGTTCATTTGTGAATGTTCACATTCATCATACACATCACTATGTTCATTTGTAGGAAACTCTATGCTACTGACTGTAAGCATATTTAGAACTCCTTCAGGTTTGCTTGTGGATGACATCTTGAACATGTAGCGGGTCTTTTACATGTCTTCTACTACTAGTAGACAATGGGTCTTTTATGTTTGTGTATGATTGATCAAATATTGTGGCTTGCTATTGAATTGCATTTGATTGTATGTTCATTCACTTAAAGCACGGTCCCTTGTTGAAATTGTTTGAGTTCTTTGGGATCATCCCAAATTACAATCTCTAGTCATCATTCCTTCAAGTTTAGATCAAGTCCAAATCAAAGTCTTCTACATTTGTTTGAGTCTCCTGAGTCAAACTGAAAGTATTTGTTTATACTCAAATTGCCCAAATTAGAATTCCTTGCACTTTAGCTTACTTGATTCAAGTTCAGGTTCTTGTTCTTCTTTTTTTTTTTCATTTGAGTTCATGTAGGTCTCCTTTTGCTCAAATATTTGTTGCATTTGAATCCATTTTATGTTCAAATTCATCATAAGCTTAATGTCATTTGATTAGAGTCCATTTGAGTTCAAGATGAATTCTATCCATGTTCATAAGTCCTCTACTCTTGTTCGAGTACAAGTTTTATGTCCTTGCTCAAATTGTTCAAGTCAAGTCCTTCGCATGAGTTCAAGTCCGAATCCAAAAATGAGTTCAATCAAGTTCTTCGTTGTCTTTCAAGTTCATATCCTTCCTCTTTATTCAAGTTATGGTTCAAGTTCATTTAAGTCCATTTGATTCAAGCCCACAAGTCCCATTTTGCTCCAAGTCCTTGTCTGTATTCAGAGAAAATTCCAGCAGTCTCCCGGCGTCTCCTCCGTTAAGGGGAAAAAACCAAGAGGCCGCCTACCCGCCACGCCACCAAAGGCGTGCAC
>NW_021319484.1:3248642-3255301 GCF_001605985.2 Dendrobium catenatum | reverse complement strand
CTCTCTCTCTCTCTCTCTCTCTCTCTCTCTCTCTGGACCGGAAGAAGCAAGGGAATCGGGATGGATCCGATGGGATCTGGCTTCGAGCGGGAGAGTTCGGGTCGAGGAGGTCGGAAGACAGTGAGGTGGTGGCTTTGGCTTCGGTTTGCTATGGAGTTTGTGTGGAGTTGGAGAGGGAAGCTCGGATAAGTGTCGAGAGAGTGCGGGAGGTCTTGAGCAGTTCACCGTTGGAAGAAGAGTGTGGAAGAACGAGAGCGTGTAGAGTCGGAGAGAGCAGCAGCCGAAGGTCTCATTTGCTTCGGTATTTAACGACGCTCACGGGAGCGGGATCGAGGCGCTGTAGGATCGCGAAATTCCTGGGAAGCGATCGCGAATGGCGCCGAATCAGCGTAACCTCGGCAGGATTCGTGGACCCGATGGTTTTGAGGTATGTATGCAAGATTTAAGGTGTCTCCCTTTTTTTTTTATTTTCCGTGTATTGGTTAACAACCCAAAACCCTTTAATTTACAGTTCACTGATTTGTCTTCTATCCACACCCAAAACTGAACACCCAAAACGATTATGTATACCGAGCATCTAACACAGTTCATTTCCCTTTTCTTGCAATACATCAACTAGTGAGATTAATGCTCAACGAAATACAAAATGCTAATAGAAAAATAAGAAATAGTTAACATGTATGGTGATATTTTGAACTAATATAACAGTCCTAACAGCATGCATGTATAAAATAAATAAATAAATTATAATGATCTATGCGTAAAATTGTTTGTATACAATATTTAAGGTTTTCTCTATTTCTTATTTTAAAAAAGTCATATGATGACTATAGAATTTAGCACGTTCATGGCATGGCCCCTCCCTTTAAGTTTGGATCTAAAAATCCATCTTTTTAAGAAGAGAGAGTGGGGCACCTCCTATGCGGGGTCCCTACTAAAGATTACCTCTTCAGGTTTTTCTTTTTTTGCGCAGGCTTATCCCCCATAATATGACTTTCCTCAATAACTTCCAAACTAGCATAATAGATGTCAATGGCATCATTTAACAGTACACAAAAATATTATATATTATAAAATAAAATCTTAATGAACAAGTGATCATAAAATTGAAATTGCTTTTGTTGCCGATATTTTCATATTATGATTAATATGAAGAAATGCTATAAAAGTTAGATTAAAAAAAAACTGTTACGTCCTATACAAAAGATTGGGTATCTAATATCGTATTTTCGGTTAATTGGATGGATTTGTTCCCTTAGTTATCGCGACCTCTTTTACTTTTGTTGGCAACCTAAATAATGATAATTTTTGAAATTTATAAATTATTTCTAACATAGAAATCAATTATGATAAATCATAAAAAAACAAAAGAATTTTACCTCTACTTAATTTCTCTTCATTCAAACCAATTTTCTTACCAAATCCCTAGCCTCCTTCCTCTTATTCTTTCCTTTTCTATTCTTCGGATTTCAACCGCTACAGCCCTCTTCCTTCTCACATGCCCGCTCCAGCTTCGGCTCTAAAGACTGGTTACGGGAGAAGCAGAGAAAAGGAAATAGAAAATGGATTTCAAACTTAGGTAATATATAAGTTATAATATCTAATAGTTAGGAAAATTAATGCAACCATTAGATTCTAATGCAAGCCAATGCATGTGGATTTTAGTGGATTTTCCTATTTTCGACTAACAACTACCCTGATTTTAATAAATTAACAATAAAGTAAAACAAAAACAAAAAAAAGCATATCATAGATAATTCAGTAACTTTCATGTCTTTGTAAGTTGACATATATTTCTTTATATAAATTTGCTCAGTTTGACGAGTAGAACATAATGGAATAAAAGTTTTATTTTTTTATAAATGTTTTTGGGGAAAAATTTATGCTTACCAAATTGGAAAATTTAGGGTATAAAACCCAGATTGGCAAAGTGGGTTCTTGTGTGATGGAAGTGCAAGATGCAGCCTGCAACTGATGTGCATTAAATACCGATGCTAGTGAATTGTATTGTCGCACGTGGTGCTTCTAGTGTGGCAGGCATGATACTCTATGTGGGATTTCGGTGTGGGTATCAGGTATGCTGTAGTAAATAGTTGCAAACATATGTTGGACAATTATGATGATTTCTACAAATGAATGCATATTAAAAAAGCTGGCTAAACCAAAGGCTTGTCAATGTAGTAATGTCTAGGCTTGTTGCATTCAAGGCATGAGTTGTTTTTAAGATCTGCTTCTCAAATAAATTTTTTGTACCCTTTTTAGGAGTTTTCATGCTTCTTTCTCTAGTAACTCTCCCTTTATGAAAACCTGTTGTTATTTTTTTAAGCTTGTATGAAGTATATTACATTTGCATAGTAGTAAATTTATCTTATCAGTGGAATGAAGATTATAAAATATTTTTTTGGATATTTCTGAAACTATAATTATTTGTTAAATTCACTGTTTGAGCCGACCTAAATAATGCTGTTTTACATTTATTGTAGATTGGCTTGGAAGGAGAGCATCTTAGAATTTACAGTAATGGCATTGATAACGTTAAGTGGATTACCCCATCGTTACCACCAAAGGATCAAGCTTTGACGTGGTACATGGTATAGTACAGTCCATTCTTTGAATATCACTCGTATATCTTGGATTTTATGGAAATCAAAAGGGGCTATTTAAAAGGCCATATGAAAGGAATTAAAACTTGCTTTATTTAGAATAGAATTTCCACATTATAGAAATTAGTGTACTCCCAATGCTATGTTGTTTTGACGCCATATTAAGTTAATTATTTGTGCCTGATTTATATTCTATTAAAATCCACAATGGATGAACTTTTTAGGTCGTTGTGGATGCCCCGAAAGGAACTGAGCCTGTAGGGCTTGATATGAAATATATGGGGAAAGGCCAGGCTTGGTTGAATGGGAAAGCAATTGGAAGATTCTGGCCAAGGAAAAGTTCTATTAATGATAAATGTAGTTCCAGTTGCAACTACAAGGGAAAATTCTTTCCCGACAAATGCAGAACAGGATGTGGGGAACCGACTCAGAGATGGTAACTTGCGGGATGTTTGAGATGTCTTTTATTTTTGGCTTTTTTACTTTAAATTTTTTAGTATGTTTTGGTCTTAATTTTTATTTTTTTTCTAAAAATAAAACTACATTTGATATTTTCATGCATTTATCATTTAAAAAAAAGCCATCAGCCTGTCCGAGTAGCCAAGCAAGTACAATCCATTATGAGAGTTCCAAATCTTCATATTTCTTTCTAGCATCAAGAAATTAAGCTTACCACCACCTCTTTCTAGATCATAGCAATAGCTTCCTAGATGGGGATGACTGATCTCTTGCAAGAGTTTTCTTGCCAGCACCACTACCATTTGCAAAGAGTTTGCCATGTTCATCCCTTTTATCCGTGATAAAAGCAATGACTACCAATGATAGGGATCACAACAAGAGGTTGAGGTCCTACGACCCCTGTCGTTGCTTAGGCAATAAACCAGTGGTTTGCTTCTCTCTTGCTGTTATAGGTGTGACATCAATGCATCCATTGTGCTATTTGGATGGGCCACGTAACTCGCACTTCTGCATTTTTCAACAGTATAACATGTAATAAGCTTTTAAATATATATAAATATATATATATCCGACGAAGCGGGTAATTCACCCAAATTCCTTCTTCGAAGTTTCGTAATCGACTTGCGAACAAACCCCGCCTATACACGCTTTCTAGCGTGGTGCCGAGAAGGGATCCCGGTGCGCATGCGCACGATGAACAGCGGGGATACCCATTAAGTACCGCTTCGGGGAAATAACCTCATTCTTTTCTTTGCAAAATAATTATCACAAAAAAAAAAAGAGAAAAGCTTTCTTGCCCAAAAAATATTTTTAAAACACCCATACACCGGCTTTTCTTAGCGTGGTGCGGGGATCGCACAAATTCACACGGCCGCCGGCTGTCCTCGAAAGAAGACATCTACCATACACGCTTTTCTTAGCGCTGGTGGGATGGCCAGTTTTCCGCTAGTTTTCCCCCTAAACGGGGCGCCAGACCGCGGAAGGCCTGCCGAAATTCGGCGTGAAATTTGCCTACACTCGGGACCTTGAACTTCGAAGAAGCAAAAATATTTGGAGACATTGGACAATCAAGACTTGGGACTTTGCTCAGAACTCAAATCAAAAAGAACCTAAATATACTTTGAATCAAAAAATGTGAATGCTCATAAGACTTGAATTTGAAGCTTGAACTCAAGCATGGGGCTACAAAAAAGATTTGACTTGAACCATTTGAAACAACGGACTTACACTCTGTACTCGACTAAGAGCAAAAGAAACTATGAACAGGAACTTCAATTTGAACTCATTACATGGAACTCAAGAGAACAACACTCTGAACTCAAAGCTTGCCACAAAATCTCTGGACAACTATAGTGAACTTGGTTTGAACCAAGTAAGAAGAAACTTTTGACCTGAAATTGATGTCAAAACTTCAAATGGAATTTTAAGGAATATGTCATAACTTGAACCGTTTTGATATGGAATTGTACTCGCAAGTGAACTTTGACATTGAACTCAAAGGCTTATGGACATCACAAATTTTGCAAACAAGACCCGGATTTTCATTCGGCTTTAATAACAGAAAGTCTTCAATCAACATTAGAGAACTCTCATTCCAACTTGCAGAAGTCAGGATTCATCATGTATGACACAAATTCCTCTTCAATTAGGACACCAAGGGCATTTGTCACATTCAAATTAAATAATCCTGAGAAATAAATATAAAGATATTTCAATGAAGACTCATTAGGGACTGATCAAGGCACAATTTCATTACATGAACCAAACTCATGAGTTACTCTTGACCAATGACGTGCTCTTATAAGTGACTTGCAAGCGTGATTTCTACAACTACACATTGGTTCACTAGCCAGCATCTATGAACTGGTAGTCAGTAGTGCCTCTTACCATTGCACAATAACCAGAGATACTGCAAAGCAGGGCCTATCCTCCTATGAACCATAAGAGCAGCAAATCACAACATTCTTCTAACCTAACAAACAAATCACTTGCAACCAACGGCGTCGGGCAAATATACATAATCCCTCCGGCAAATGAACAAAAACTCTTTGCACAATTACCAGCAATCAACCAAGCATAGATGTGTTATCAAGCTTTGATGTAGTCCCGATAAAATACCGATTGCCTAATAAACTATTGTGGCATTGCCTTGCAGTTGTGAAGGTCAGCACACAAGAATATGATAGAGGGGCTTCGATCATGTCCTTTGACTACCATAGTTCTTGGTCTGATGCAGCGGCACTAGCTTTGAACATATAAGACAATTAATAAGACAATAATTTAGGTTGAAATGATTGATTCTCATTTAAGACCAACGCACAGAAAACGAAGAAAGATGACATAATTGAATAAAAGCACTAATGGCCTTCTTTATACGAGTTTTCGGCAAAGACGAAAATCAAGAGCAAATCAAGATTGAGCATGGAATCTCCAATTCAACTAATATGAACATGAGTTGGATAAGAGCCATAGAAACTTGCAAATTCTTGATGATCAGTAACGTCATGCATTCCAACACTAATACCTGTGTGCAAATATTGAAGTACTACAACGACATACCAAACATCTTCAAACAAGGCAGGGAGATTAGTTAGTGCACCTAGCATCGTCTACAAAAAATTCAACAAATAGTGCATGATCAAGTCTACCTGTACGAAGCCACGCGAATAACTCCATCAGAAGCTGCTACGCACGCCACCGGATCTGCCAACATCTCGTACAAGCAGACAGAAGGCGGTTCACAACTATTTCCACAAATACCCCTGCACGTGCACTATAAAATTGTACCTTACACATAGGTACACTTAAAAGGGGAAAAATAACATATAAAAACCTCTGCATGCGGCCCGGCCGGCGTGTTATGGTACACACGTGACGTTCTACGGGATCTTGCTGCGCGGGTTGAAAAGTGAATCAGCGTTCGAAACCGATCCTTCCTATACGCGGCAATCAGAAGCTCGAACAGGGTCCCGCATACCATTAAAGGCAAATATAAAGTGTGGTGACCAGTATTATTTGCTTTAAAACATTCATATTAGGCCTTCAAGCGCCTAACACAATACTGGTTCACTGACATCAAAGCGCATAAAGCCTACCGAACACTTGATCCATCCTGAGCATGTAAAATAGGATAGACAGCGGTTCGAATCATCGCGATAAAATATGGGGTCACGAAGTCGACCGGAATATTATCTCTATACATTCATATTCGGCCTTCAAAGGCTTTCAACGAGAAAATTCATGAACAAAAGGCACAAAGCCTACGAGGAACCCGATCCTCGATCGACACCCGATTAGAGCTTGGACAAGCGTCAATCCATAAAGAGAAATGACCCCCAAACACCCGATGATGGGCCGATGTGAATTGCATATCCACACCGGAGGGGTTCCCAAATAATTCTTCTAATGGCCGTTTCCAAAATCCATCCAAAATATAAAATGATCATCCATCCGTTACTTAAAGCAAAGACCCATCCACCCTCCGCAACATCTCCGGCTGTGGACAAATTCAAAATAAAACTCTTACAGCTTCACAAAGAGCCAATGCTAGTCGAACAAAATATCACTAGGTCCATCTCAAGACAATTTATCTCTCTC
>NW_021319484.1:3236576-3248542 GCF_001605985.2 Dendrobium catenatum | reverse complement strand
GTCGCAAGCGTCGAGACGCACTCCCTCCCACCACGCTAAGAAAAGCGTGTATAGGTGGTCGTTTTGTCTCGACGCATGCAATGAAATCGGGTTCTCGGAGTTTTAGGGTTTAGAAATTATACCTGCGCGGGCGTCGGCGCGGATCGAGAGAGAGAGAGATAGCACTCTCTTTTCTTTTCTTTTTTAATAATCATAATTAATTATAGTTAATCATAAGTAATAACAACTAGTTAATTATAATTAATAATGATCAATTATAATTAATAGTAATTAATTTTAGGTAATTAATTAACTAATTATAATCAATTAATAACAATTAATTATAATAAGAAAATAATTACCCTTAAATAATTACTCATGATTACTCAATTTATTATAATTAATAATCAATTAAGACTAATTAATTAATTATTATAATTAATTGATTATAATTATAATAACTAATAATTAATTATAATTAATAATTATAACTAATTAATAGTTAATTATAATTAGTAATTAATTAATAATAAATAATTAGTTATAATTAACAATTAATTATAAAAAATAATATAATTAATTATGATTAGTAAAACCTAATTAAAATTAATAATGGTTACAAAAAAATCTACCTTCCTCCTCTCTTTGTTTTGGCACAGTTACGGGATATGGCCGATATAGTGAGCGAAAGGGAAAGTTACCTTCACAGCAAACGAGCTCCCTGTGTTGCTTCCGATTAAAATGTTGTAACTTCTGAAACAACAGGGAGGGAATGTCGTCGGAGCGGGTGAAGTCGAGCGACCACGAAGGGCCGGAGAGGGGGTCTCGACGGCTGCTTGGAATCGGAAGGTGAGAGAGCTCCTTCTCTCTCTCTCTCTCTCTCTCTCTCTCTCTCTCTCTGGACCAGAAGAAGCAAGGGAATCGGGATAGATCCGACGGGATCTGGCTTCGAGCGGGAGAGATCGGGTCGAGGAGGTCGGAAAACAGTGAGGTGGTGGCTTTGGCTTCAGTTTACTATGGAGTTTGTGTGGAGTTGGAGAGGGAAGATCGGAGAAGTGTCGGGAGAGAGCGGGAGGTCGAGAGCAGGCGGTCGTGGATGTCGAAGCCTTTAGTTGGTGCGGTATTTAACGACCTCAATGGGCAACGATCGAGGTGAGATGCGGGATTCGTGGGAGGTGATGCAAACGGCGCCGAATCGGTGCGACTTCGACAGGATTCGAGGATCCATCGGACATGAGGTATGTACGTTGAATTTTTTTCTTTTTTCTTTTTTTTTACAGAGGTTAACAGAATCTAATAAAGCTATTTGCGATGCAAAGAGCTTAACTTTAAATGATTTATATAATAGATTAAATACTAAGGAGGGAGAAAGATATATGTATAAGTTAGCCAAACAAATAGATAGAAGTAGTAAGGATTTAGTTCAAGTGAAGTGTATTAAGGATGAAGAACAAAAAGTACTTTTCTTAGAAGATGATATTCAACAAAGGCAGATGAGATAAACTTTTTAATGAATAACGTGAAAATACGATTGGCTTTAGTGACTTTATCGCCCTAAATGAAAATAAAGATTTTGGTTTTTATTGGCGTATAAGTAAAACCGAATTTAGAGAGACTTTGAAGAAAATGAAGTCAATATCCTCATCTATTTAACTAAGGTATGTTTTATTACTTGATTTAATTTCGAGGACGAAATTTTATAAGGAAGTGAGATTGTGATAACCGGTTTAGACTAGGTCGGTTCAACCGAACCGGCCATCCTTCTATTAATAGTCGCGACCCCAACAGAGGGGCCGAATTTGCTGTTCGCGAAACAGGGAGAGGAGCGAACGGTCGGCTGCGTGTGAGAGAGCGAGGTAAGTTTGTTTTTTTTTTCAATTTTAACAATCGATCGCATTAAAGGATGAGAATAATTAACTCCTTTTCATTCCCATAATTAAAGGAGTGCTAATTTGGGAGAATTTGCAACGAACGAGAGAAACGACCAAGGAGGAAAAAGGAAGAAGTTTGTGGTATTTTTCTTTCCAAATTTTGTATAAATCCCCTTCTTTTATTTCATCTAAAGAAAATGATATTACTTGAAAGAATAGAGGGGATTGAAATCAAGGAGAGTATTTTGGAAGAGGAAGAAGGATTTTTGGGAGATTTGGAAAATTCCCATTGTAAGTAATTTTTATCATGAAACTATTCTTAAGTTTTATTTGATAAAGCAAGTTCATGAAAACTTTATTGGTTGATGTTAAAGATTTGGAGAGAGGTTCGAGGTTGTACCCTACGCCGAAGACTTATAATTATGAAATTCCAAATTTAGTATTATTCTTTGCTTTCAAAGTTTTAAATTTTAAAAGACTATTTTATGTGAAATGCTGAAAGATTAAATGCCTAACATGGATGCAATTATGAATAGAAATGAAAAAGAATGTTATATAGTACATGTATGTATTAAGGAAATATGCAAATAAAGAAATGATATATGAAACTGAATAAAAATGTTCAAGATAAATGAAAAAGAAAGGAAAAATGATATGCATGAAAACTACATGAGTTCACCGCCTTATGGTACTGGTTAGGGACGCCGTACTCGTGCACATAAAAAGGAAAAGGAAAAAGGTCATGGAAATGGAAAAGAAAATAAATGGAAAAGATTGTACCTTTGAGTACTTTGAGATGGTGCTCCTGTGCAAATCAAATGGGAAAAAAAAAATATTAATGAAATATTAAAGTTTCAAAATGCTTTAAATTGTTTTAAAAGAAAATGTCTGGAGATGTATAAATCACTGAAATGAATGAAATAATATTAAGAATTGATATGATGCATATTAAAGAATAATTAAAATGATTGTTTTAATAGTTACCCACTGAGTTTACATTGTAAACTCAAACCCCTAAATTAATGTTTCAGGTCAATCCCCTAAGAAGAAGAAATGATTGAAAGAGAATAATTCTTCTATAGAAGACGACGTGCAAATGAAAACAGACAAAATAACTGATGAAAATATTTAGTTTGGTATTAGATTAATTAAAGTTTTCTTTGTGATTAGTGGCTCTTCAGTTGCTGAGAAACTTGTGTTAATGTTATTTTTTAAATGATGAAATTGTATACCGTACGACTTTCAGTTCCCGCCTTGTTAAATCGAGTATCCGGGCCGGGTCGTGACAAATATAATACGCTAAAGCAAGCACAACCTCCAAACGAAGAGACAATCACCACCACTAGAACAATAGCAACAACAATGAAAAGAGGAAGAGATTTAAAGACAGAAAAAGAAAAGGTGGCACATAAGGGGAAGAGAAAGAGCACAGGAAAAATATGAAGGCCATTAAAAAGAATCATACATTCCTTGTTAATTATGTAACTATATTACAAAAGAGTAATACTTGACTTGCTAACTAAGAGACCATATTATTTGAAGAGCAATATGTACACCATTGGAAAATTTAAATAAACTAAAAACTGCATACCACTATCCAGCTACTAAGGCTCAATGCCTGAAGATCATTTCTAAAGGGAAAAAAAACAACAAATGCTGAAATAGATACAAGATAAATATGCTCGATATTGAAAAATAATGAAAATTAGGCAGATGCTATGGATCCTAAAGAGTTCTGAACATGACAAACTCACTTGCATCCTTGAGGCAATGTTCACAGCATAACTGCTCGGAGGAACTTTGTCCTGATAATGAAAGTGCATTTCACAAATTGCCACAAGCTGAAAAAATAGCACTAATTGTTAGAACCATTTTCCCTCGGTGATCACAAAATAGATTATTAGCTAAAGCTACAGTAACGCAGTGCATCAACATTCAGAGATTAAAATGACCTTTTTAATTGCAATAAGAGAAAAAAAATTGAATGAAAATTTCTTTCTACGCATGAACAGATAGAAAAAACATTTACGAATAATCATAACACTAAGAGAACCATGTAACTCTTATTTGGGTTTCTCCATATGAACATTTCTCCATTAATTCCTATGAAAGCTATTCAAGGACATAAATCCAGATATCAAGCCTTTTTGCATAATTTCAAGCCAAATTATCTCTCCCCAACCCTTCTCTATCTTACGCACACATTAATTTTATCTCCCCATCTTGCTGCACAATTCACCCTCTTTTCTACATGCAAAAATCATATAAGTTTATTATCTACAATTTTATCATCAATAATTTCTACTCCCACACCATCCCCAAAACAATTATTTTGTACCATATCCTCACTAGTTTATGAGGTACCCTTCTAATATTTTTATTTTTACCACACTTAACTTAGTTGTTAGCACCTTCTATATAGTCCTAATAATTTTTTCTTTAATGCCACATGATATTCTTTTATTACACATCACTTATGCGAGACTACTCCATTTTAACCATGTAGCGTTTACTTTATAAGCTATTTCCTCGTAAATTATCACTTCATTCGGGTAAACAATTCATAACTCATCACCCAAGGAATAACCTCTTCCTCCACCGTTATTGCTCAACATTCCTAATTTCACACCTATTAAAATTGTATGCTAGACCATTTTTTACCCATCTAATCCTAAGCCTTCTACACCTATTAAAATTGTATGCTAGAGCATTTTTACCCATCTAATCCTAAGCCTTTTACACCTATTAAAATTGTATGCTAGAGCATTTTTACCCATCTAATCCCAAGCCTTTTATAATTGAAGTTTTACTTCATTGTTCCAATTTATCATTTACATCAAAAGTAACCGCATCAAACAAGGCTATTTAACAATAGCATAAATTAATGTAAATCTTGGATATTTTCTGACCACGTTATATACAAAGAGTTATGGCTTCATATAGTCCTAAATTTAATCCATTTTTATTGGAAGTTCAGTCACCTCACGTGTATTTCTAAGAATAGTTAACAATCATTTATATCTTCAATACAACAACAACAACATCAAGCCTTTATCCCACTACGTGGGGTCGGCTACATGAATCATTTTTCTCCATTGTGTCCTATTAAAAGTTAAATTCTCGTTTAAATCTAATAAAGAAAGGTCATTCCTAATATTTTATAACCAAGTCTTTTTAGGTTTACCCCTACCTTTCTTAACAAAAGTCAAATCTAATACCTCTACTCTCCTAACCGGGTCATCGGAAGGCCGCCTTTTTATGTGACCAAACCATCTAAGGCGACTCTCTCTAATCTTATCTTCTACTGGAGCTACTCCAACCTTTTCACGTATATGCTCATTTCGTATCCTATCTCTAAGGGTAAAGCCACTCATCCACCTAAGCATCCTCATCTCTGCCACACCTAACTTAGTATTATGCTTCTCTTTTAGTGGCAAACATTCGGCACCATAAAGCATTGCAAGCCTCACTACCATCTTATAGAATTTCCCCTTAAGTTTGAGGGGTACATTTCTATCACATAACAAGCCCGATGCATTCCTCCACTTCAACCATCCAACTTGAATTTTGCTGATAATATCCCCATCTATTTCGCCATCACTCTGAACAATAGATCCAAGATATCTAAAACGTGTACTCTTATTAATGACTTGATCGCCCAAAGTCACAATCCCATCACTAGGTCTATTACTACTAAAATTACACTCCATATATTCCATTTTAGATCTGCTCAAGTGAAAATCTTTAGACTCTAAGGATTTTGAGAAACATTAGTATAACGCCGCAGCCTATGCTCCATAACTCGCTCCCATAGTTTTAAAGTATGACACATTAACTTAATACCTCTATAATTCGTACAATCTTGTATATCATCTTTATTCTTAAAAATAGGAATTAACACGCTCATTCTCCACTCATCTGACATCTTTTTAGTCTTCAAAATAGTATTAAAAAGTTTAGTAAGCCAAGAAATCCCTTTATCTCCTAAGCATTTCCACACCTCTATTAGAATATCATCAGGTCCAACAGCTTTTCCACCCTTCATTTTCTTTAAAGCCTCTCTAACTTCAGTTTTACTAATACGCCGATAAAAACATAAATCTTTATTTTCATTTAGGATGCTAAGGTCACTATAGTCAATCTTAATTTCAGAGTCTTCATTAAAAAGTTCAGCAAAATATCTCATCCACCTTTGTTGAATATCATCTTCTAAGAAAAGTATTTTTTTATCTTCATCCTTAATACACTTCACTTGAACTAAACCCTTACTACTCCTATCTCTTTGTTTGGCTAACTTATACATATATCTTTTTCCCTCCTTAGTATTTAATCTATTATATAAATCACTATAAGCTAATGTCTTTACATTGCATATTGCTTTCTTAGAATCCTTACGAGCCACTTTATATATTTCCCAATTATCAGAATTTTTTTAAAATTAAACCAATTTTTATAACAAATCTTCTTATTTTTAATCTTTTCTTGCACAATTGGATTCCACCACCAACTATTTTTACTATTAGGAGCTTTTCCCTTTGATATTCCAAGCACATCTTTTGCAATCATTTATATCTTCAATAACTTAAAAAAAAAACTCTTAGACACAAATCATTTTTACTCAATGAAAGATAAAAAAATTCTCATATTAATTGATTATATCTGTTTTCAAGCGCAATAAAAACCCATACAAAAAGCTTTGCTCTAAAATTTGCCTGACGATATTTTTAGCACAAAATATGCCTCCATAATTGCTCTTCTTGACACAAAGCAAACTAATTCTTTAATATTAATTCAATTTCTATCAAACCTTGTCCCCTCACTTTCCCAGAAACAAATATTGAGTTGAATAAGCTTTATCACACAGAATTACCACGACATTGGTCATCAATTTGTTCATAAATATTTGAAAGAATAAAGTTATGCATCAATTATTTGGTAAAATCTTAATATTTATGATTTCCATGTTGTACGAATCAAACTAACTTTCAATCATTAATTACTAAATAGATCATAAAATTGGCCATCCAAATATAAAATAATATCCTTATTTAATGTGGAATACAAGGGCCTGAAGGAATTTACTTGTTTCGAAAAGCATTTGATAGAAAGCAATTTGTAGGCTAATTTAGGAATAAAAGAAAAAAAATATTTACACATAAATAAATATAGATTTGTAAAACATGATTGAATTTCCATTCTTAGCATGAATCTTTGGGATTCCACTTTACTTCTTTAGCATGAATCTATAGGATCTTAATTTCCTTCCTAGTCATAAATCCCTGAGATCTTTATTTCGACCATAGGCATTAATCTGTAATTTTCAATAATAAGTTCCAAAAATTTGCAACCAACTCTATTGAGAGAGCTTTGTCTTCCGGGTTAAACTTTTAGAATGCATATTAGATTGAAGAAAGGATAATTCCAAAAGATTTTACCCTCACTTTGCAAAACATTAAAATCTAATTAGAAGTTTCCCATAGGCACAAGCCCCATCATACCACTCCCAATAATGAGAGAGAAATTATGATTCAGGCCAATCATTAGATATTAAGTGCTTAGCATATAGTAGTAGTAAATTTGGGTTTTATGATTATGAACTTTACCACCATAAACCTAAAATGGATGGTGCGGGAAATAATAACGAACCCGATTAAGAATTCATGGTTATGACATCCCGAGTTAATAAGAACCATGATCTAGTTAGTCAAAGGAGATAGTCGACTTAACCTGACTGATAAATCCTCATTAGTAGTCATGAGTTGCATCATTGAAGGTAACCTCATAGATCTTCAGTGGATATGTATGTACTTTATAATTCACAACTAAGAGAATTTAAAGCCTATTTTGGTAGTTAACCATCCCATTAGGAGGACCCCAATCATAAATGTTTACATGTGATATCATCTGGTGAAAAAAAAATCAGTTATGGCACGCATGCTACATCCTTACTAGCAAGTGATATTTTAAGGGTGAACATAGCAACACACTGTTATGCCGGTCCAGCCTGGACCGGCTCAACCTGGACCGGCCCAGCCGGTCCGGGTTTAATTCAGACGGAAGCGGCACAGTGAATAGGCGGAAGGGAAGAAGATTGGGGTTGGGGTGGGGGCCACTATGCCTTTCTAGACATGGTTTAGTGTTTTGGAGGGAGAAGGAAGGTCGAGAAGTACTTTTTGTTTCGGTATTTTAATTAGATTGTCTTAATAGGTGAGTTATAGGGGATTAGAGTTTCATCTTGATTTTGAAAAAGTTTGTGTTCTAGGTTTTTTGCTTGGGCTCTTGGCGTTGACATTGAAGATTGTGGAGAAGTTGTTCTTCCTCTTACGAATTGAAGACATTTGTATCTTTGCTTTGGTTTTGATGTTCTACTAGTGGAATAACATTGTTTTGCTATTGTTTTCCTTTTACGTTTTCTCCCTATTCTTCAGTATTTCACTGTTCTGGTGGCTGTTTTTCTATTGATAACAGTGGAATATTTGTGTTTTGGCGAGTCCCGATAGGAAATAACTTTGGAATATTAGTGGGTACATATCAACATTGGTATCAGAGAGAGATCCGGACGGGTGGAGGGCAGTTTTTTTTCCCACTGTTTTCGCTGCAGATTTGTTGCTGTTTGGTAGGGATACGGAGGCACTTTTTTGGTTCCCCTATGGATCTAAGTGTGTAGAAAGTTTGGAGACGAGGTAGGACATTTAAAGTATGCATCTGGAGGAGAAGATGGCGTGAATTGAGCGAGAATGTGGAAGGAATTTCATGGATTGAGAGTTGAATGAAAAAATTATTTAGAAGGGCAAGAAGGCTGTGCAGCGGGAGGATAAAGAGGCAGAAGTGTTGGGAGCAAGGCAGGGGAAGGTAAATACGAAGAGGAAGAGGAGGTGGAATGCTTGAGGGAGCAAGCGAAGGAATGCTGCATCGGAGAGTCCTTTAGGCGGGAGAGCATGATAAGAGAGCAGACTTTGGGAAGAAGATAGGAGGGATTGGGGCGTGCCAGGAATTGGCCCGACACGTGGACCGGCCATTGGGGGATCATAACACCATGGCGGTGCGGCCGAGAAGGGGAGATGGCTTATCGGCGGCCGAGGAGGGATGATGAGACCCTTCGATATGGCAGAGAGAGGACTTGGGAAAGACACCACATTGTGGGACAGAGGGGCATGGGGGAAATAGGGCATAAACGGGGGTGGGAAAGAGGGCAGAAAGCTGGAAATGCAATTTTCGAAGAGGGAAATGTGGATAGATTTTGGATCCACGAGGATGGAGAGGTTTATTGCAGTGAATGCTGATGGAGGAGGGATGATTGATGGCGGCTAGCATCTCGTGTGCTTGGAAGGGACGGCTTTTGCCTGGTTCAGTACATGGATAAGTGGGATCACGTGAGGAACTTTGGAGGACTCATTAGGAGGCTTCAGGGAGAGATTAGGGGGCAAGCATGGGGAGATTCAGAACAGTTCTACGCCCTACTCAAGAAGGGAACAGTGGAGAGAGTACTCGGAAAACAATTTGAGAGTCTGGTGCGCGCTGACATGGAGGGTTTAATCCGAACAGCACTCGGACGGGGTAACATTTATGACAGGGCCTCAGGCCAGAAATTGAGATGGTCTGTGAAGGTCATGAGACGCCGGACTGAGGGAGCCATGGAGTTGGTCAGCTGGTGGAGAACCAGAAGACCAAGCCCGAAGTTGGCGGGGAATATACACTAGGGGGTCCACCAGGACAACTAACACTTATTGGCTCAAAAGGGCCAAGCCTAGTTGTCTTAAGGAGAGTGGGAAGAGAGAAGAGCGGGGTGACCAGATCGGACTTGGGGAGTGTTCAAGAAGATTAGGTTACTGAGGATGGAGATGCACGGAGAAGAGGGCAAGGGCCTTTGTTTTCAGATGTGAATAGAAGTTTGTTTCACGGGCACGGTGCAAGGATCGCGCTTTCGGGCTCTCCCGTCTATATAGAACGAGGCGCCTGGAGGGGGTGATGATTCTGATGAAGGAGCAGAGTTGATCAGTTGGGAGGTAGCGGCGGGTTCCTCAGTTTCTGTGATGGGATTCCTCTAGTCATTACGATGAAGGTGAAGGGGAATCATTGTGGGAGGAGGTAGTAGTTTTGATCGAGCAGTGGAGCACCAGCATTCATATACCTCAGGTGGCGGAGGAGCTGGAATGGATCTACTGAAGACAGGCATTATGGGGTGAGATGGGGACGGAAAGATTAGAGTTCAGGCACTGGGATCTGCAAGGGGGTGGGGAGAGGCTACAAACGGAGATCAGGGGGTGGAGATCCTACCCCTACGAGGTTGGGTAGCAAGACGTCATTCTGGGCATGAAGTGGCAAGACCTTGGTGAGAACCAAAGGTGGAACTAGGGGCATGGTGATGGAGCTGATGGTAGAGGGAAAGAGGGTGAAGGCTTGAATGAGCGGAACCAGGATTTGTCCAGGCTGGAGTGTCACTCCCAGGCTGATGGTGAAAATTTCCATGAGGGAAGGAGGAGGTTTCTTGTGGAGTTGAGACTGGAGGATCAGGCCGGAGGCGGGGGAAGAAACCCATTCCTTGGTTAGTTCAGCCTTTCGGCCAGGAGTTTTGAGCAATGTGTTTTTCAACCTCCGGATTGGGACTATACCACCCTGACAGAGAGCGGGAAGCACCGATTATCTGCAAAGAAGGGAGTATTCCCTATCAGTGTGGGACTTACAGATGAACTCTCAGGTGCTAGAAAGATGAGTTGAGAGGTTGGTGGAGAAATGCTAGAGGGGAGGGATCATTCAGCCAGTGTGAGTCATTTCTCTAGCGTTTGCTGGTAAAAAGAAGGATGGGAGTTGGAGGTTCTGTGTTGATTACAGAGCTCTCACAAGGAGCAGTGCTTTGATAAGTCTTCCCAAACCTGTGATTGAAGGTTTTGGATGAGCTACATGGAGATGCTTTATTCACGCAAGATTTGATCTGAAGTCAGGCTATCACCAGATCAGGATGAGGAAGGAAGATGTGCAGAGAAAGGCTTCGGGACTTGAGGGCCATAAGAGTTTCAGGTGATGCCTTTTGGCCTCACCAATGCACAGCCACATTCAGGCATTATGATGAACGACGATTTTCAAGCCACACCTTGCAGCGTTTGTAATTGGTATTTTTTTGATGCCATTTCATCTATAGCGGACTGAGGAGGAACACCTGAGACCTTTTGAGAGTGGTGTTGGGGGTGCTGAGGGAGCACAGTGGGCATTTCATAAGATGCGACTTCGCTCAGGCACAAGTTGGAGTAATGGTGGAACGTGATTCCAGGACGGGAGTGGCTGCGGATCAGTCAAGATAGAGGCAGATGCTTGGCCTGGCCTCAACCAAGCCTTGAAGCGGCTCAGAGGATTTTTGGATGACGGCTCTAAGGAGGTTCGTGAGAGGTACAGCACCATAGAGCGACCACTGACAGCAGCTGAAGAAGGTAATTTTTTTATGGGGGGAGCAGCTTCTGAGGGTTTTCGAGAAGCTGAAGAGGATGATGACGGTGCCAGTGCTTGCTTGGCAGATCTTCAATCAAGGCGTTTTGAGTTGGCGACAGATGCTCAGAAATGGATTGGGGAATGGCAGTGTTGGATGCAGAAAAAGAGCTACCTTACTAGTCAGATACTGTCATCCCGGGCTAGGCTGAAGTCGGTATTTAAGAGAGAGCTGAGCTATTGCTTGGCTGATCCAAAGTGGAGACCTTATTTATTGGGGCGACACTTTATTGTCAGAATGATGAGAGCCTGAAGTACTTGTTGGAGCAAGAGGAGGCAGAGGTAGCTAGAGGTGGTTATCCAAGCTGCTGGATATAATTTTGAGATCCACTAGTGCAGACCTAGAGATAGGCAGCGGATGTTTATCACGCTGGTATGGGGGGCTCATGGGTGGTGTAATCAGTACTGTTCTACTCTATAGATTGGTGAGCCATCAAAGAGGAGAGCATCCAGAATGAGGAGCTAAGGAGATCAAGAAGAGGTGCTCATCAGAATGAACAGCACCAGGCTACTAGTGGTGGGTAGAAATATGTACTATCAGGGATAGGAGTGTGATCTAGGTCTTCCATTCATATCCCTCAAATTGTACAAGTAGGACGTTTCTGGAGTGCATGGAGGGCATTCAGGATGCAGAAC
>NW_021319484.1:3232935-3236476 GCF_001605985.2 Dendrobium catenatum | reverse complement strand
AAAAGAGAGGATGTGAACTTATTCGGCGCCGACACCGCTCGCAGCCCTTCCCCCGATCTTTGCTCAAAAGCATAGACGATGGTGTTCTCGCTCTCGTTATTAAAACGTTCGGTTATGCTCCTCATTCATGAGCTCAAATTCTCGAATTCTTGCTCCTTTGCTTGATATGCCAATCCATCACCCACTTCCTTCTCCCTCAGCCTGACGAATCAGTCTCTCGACCTGCAACCAAAGCTGTCCGATCCCGCAACTCATCCTTCATTTTGTCGAACGAATAGGCCGTCCGACCCCTCATGTTCTCACAAATCCTTTAAATCATGATTCCTCCTCACAACCTTCTACCCGATTTCACCCCGATCACACATAAGCCGCTAATCTCGATCTCCCTCTCTTCCTCGCTGCTAACCCGACCTCCATCCTAGCCTTCGGAACCTGACCTCCGACTCCCAGCCTCCCGATTCAAAACCCCCTCTACTCATTCGACAGCCTCCGACAAATCCTCTTGCCGCAAGACCTCAATGCCATAGGCTTCTACCTAGTCACCTGACGTCCATACCAATCTTTCACTCTGCCCATCCAATCCATCACTATGCCACATATTCCACCTTCCTCTACCTGACCGACCCAGCCCTCAACATGCCAAGTGGTGCCTGATCCTCCTTGTCATGTGACTCACAACGGCCGCAACCCTCATTCCTTCACTCAACGGACTCACGAACTCCTTTAGACGAGCCAGACAACCCAACCCTTCTTCTTCTCACTGGACCGAACTCACCCTCCCATTCTCGTGGACAATCGCCATGTCATATAGTTACAAATATCTAATTGTTGTGTTCACTTGATTGGCTTTCAAATAAGATAAACTGGTTTGGACTAGGCTGCTCGGTTTTTTGCTGTTTGTGGAGAGCTGCTAGGTTCCAGCCTCCAGCTCATTAATGCTGAGATTAATGAACATATTCAGGTTCATTCCCCCTCTTTTCCCTTCTCTGTGACCCTTCGGTTTAATCCTGCCTGGCTGGTTCTTCTCCCTTGTGGCCGCCTATTCCGGTTCTCCTGGCCGCCCGTTCCTGCCCCCTTTGTGGCTCTTCGGGTGCTATATCTGGACAGCCTGCTGGCCTTCTATTTCCCTTGCCCTGTTTGGTTCGGTTGGTGTTCTTTGAGGCTGCTTGGCTGCCTCTTTTCAACTATATGTATAGGTGTTTTTGAGAATAAAAAAGAGAGTTTATGGACTGATTTTTGGAACAAAACCTTAGGGTTTTTTTTTGAAAAGCTTGCGAGCTTGTTCCATTCTTCTTCTTCTTTTTCTTCTTGGGAAAGCTTGTGAGCTTGTCCTCTCCTTCGTCTCGGACTTCTTACCTCTTTCTTCTCTCCGCAAATTCCATGCCACTTGTATCTTTCTTCTCAAGGAATGCAAGCAGGTTTAGGAGTTTTATTTCATAAAGTTTGTAAGCGTCGTCTTTATAATATAAAAGTTGAATTATATTTTGTTTGTGTTGTCGCTTTGTCTTATTTATGTTTTTGTGTCGATATATGGTTGTAAGTGTGAAAGACCTAATTTTGGCAAGCACATATTAAAGAACCGATACATACGCTTTGAACGAATAGTGCATTCAGTGAATGAAAATTTTCAAATTTGAGGAAACAATGCATTATTGATCGTTGTGGGTCTCTCATGACCATTTTGACAATGTTGGTATGATGCGTCAAATTAAGTAAATCAATTTTATCCATACATTTTCTACAAATATAGTGCATAGTGGTGTAATTGAGTCAAGACGGCTTGTGAGCTTGTTTGAGCATAAATCGATAAATTGCTTGTGATCCAAGCTCGATGAGCTAATGAGCCAAGATTGACTTGATTCATTAGCTGATGGGTCGATTTGTTTAAAATTTGTTAATATAAAATTTAATGTTTTTTTTTACAAAGTTTAAAATTTTTTAAAATTATATCTTTTTTTTTACTTCAAGTGATTTCTTATTATTTTTCATTTTATTTTTTAGTTTTTTTTATCTTGTTATTTTTATAACTACTAATAAAAATGACCTTTTCTCTTTCTTAATAAATGAGCCGACTCGAACTCGTAGAATTAAGCTAGCGAATGAGCCAAGCTTGAGCCGCGATTCATTACCTCATGAGTATCTAGTTTAAAATTTGTTAATATAAAATTTAATGATTTTTTACAAAGTTTAAAATATTTAAAAATTATTTCTCTTATTTCAAGTGATTTCTTATTATTTTTCATTTAGTTTCTTAGTCTTTTTATCTTGTTATTATAATTACTGCTTGAATAAGAATGATCTTTTCTCTCTCTTAATAAAAGAGCCAACTCGAACTCGTAGAATTAAGCTCGAGCTTGAGCTTGAATTTGATTAATTAATCAATCTCAAGTTTGAGGATGGCTTGAGCTTAGCTCGACTCATTTATATTCCCAATAGTGTAATTTATTGAAAACATGCGAACGCCTAGAATAATGTGCAAATATATCTATTAGCATGCAAGTGCATTGTACATGCACATTAAAGATTGTGCAAGCATGTAAGTGTATTACATAATTGCATCAAGAAACATAAAAGTATATTATGCAAGTACAACAAGAAACAAGTTAAGTGATTTTGCAAATGCATATTAAAATATGCAAATATGCTTTGTAAATGCATAAAAGATTGTGCACGACATCAAGTGCATATATGCGCATTGAAGATTGTGCAAGCGTGTAAGTGCATCGTATAATTGTATCAAGAAACATGCAAGTATATTATGCAAATACACCAAAAACAAGTTAAGTGCATTATGAAATGCATCTTAAAACATGCAAATATGCTTTGCAAATCCATCAAAAGACCGTGCACGACATCAAATCTCCTAAAAAAATTTACCATTAGATAAGCATGCTCTCAAGTGGGTTGCCCTGCCTATAAGGAGGGTCATAGGACTCACATTTCAAGTTCGATCGTCCTTCTTTCAAGGAATAGGGTTGGCAAGACTTGCATCTTGTGACATGTATCAATACATCAACTCTAAAATTCACGAAAATATTTTATTTTACCTTTGCATTAGTTTTTGCAAATCCTTATATGCAAAAACTCTTTATAAATTACAAACTCTTAAGATCACCTCACTCATATAGTAGCTCGTAATGTTAATATTTGAACCTGATCCTCTATATGTAGGCGAACAAAGTTGATAAGATTCAAGTAACAAAATAAAATCATTCGAATCCCTTGATGACAATCAGAGGGGTCTCTATTTTTTTGAAACTACCCACATATCCTTGCGCAAATCATTTGGGTTCAAATTCAAGCAAAAATATAAAAATATAAGAAAAAATCACAAAATCCAAAATATTGAAGTGATATCTACCACTTCAAAGCTATAACCAACAATCCTTCTATACTCCACAAGCATTTGTCGAGGTGATGAATTTGAAAATGACCTCAGCTCGTAAAGTGCTTATATCTTATCAGGTGTGTGATAGGTACCACTTGAATATTCCAAATGATTCCTATCGGATCTTCGCCAAAACACAAATATTCCACTGTT
>NW_021319484.1:3228533-3232835 GCF_001605985.2 Dendrobium catenatum | reverse complement strand
TGGCCGGTGGCATAGAGAGAGGGAGAGGAGAGATTAGGGAGCTTTAATCTCTTTCCAAATGAGCTTGGATGATGTGGGGGGAAAATAATGAGTCATCCAATTACATTCCGTTTGAATTTTGAATGCGAAAAAACTTCCTTATTTAGACTTTACAAATAAGGAAAGTTTTTGAATTTTGAATTTTGAATTTCAAAATTCATTAACTCCTTAATGCAAGATCTAAATTAAAGGAGAGTCATTATGAATGATGAAATCATCATAACGACTATGATCATAGAGATGGCCGGCGGCAAAAGGGGGAGGGGGAGAGCTTGCCGTCGGTTTAGGTGGAGGTTGGATTGGAAGTGGGGAAGCTAGGGGATGAAAAGGACATGGAAATAAGGGGACGGATATGTGGCCGGCGGCTTGGGGAAGAGCTAGGGCCGGTGGGTGGGGGAATAAAAGGAGAACGGGGATGGAGGTAGACCACGAGTCACGGACTCTTCCAATGACTGGTGGGTATTGCGCTTGTCCTCACCTCGGGCTCTCTTTCTCCTCTCTAGTGCACCATAAGATGAAGAAGAAGAAGACAACAACAAAATTTTCATTCAAATGTTCATTATTCTCATTACAATAGAAATGACCTATATATAGGTCTCAACATAAAAGTAGAAACAAAGACTAAATTGCCCTCAGGGCTACAACATGACTTAACTCATAATAGGGGTACAATGGGAAGACTCAAAGAAAATAAAATGCATAAATATTTAAAATATAAACTCTGAATCGGGGCCGTCGATCTGCGATGCTTCCGGCGATGCACATGTTTGAACCTCTGATCGATGTCCTCATCACAGACCTAAAAAGACTTGGTTAGAAAATATTAGGAATGACATTTCTTTAAACGAGAATTTGACCTTTAATAGGACACAATGGAGAAAAAGGATTCATGTAGCCGACCCCACGTAGTGGGATAAAGGCTTGATGTTGTTGTTGTTGCTGCTTGATGTGGATGGTGGGATGAATGGTGACGAACCTGATTAAGATTCCATGATTCCATTATCTTGGGTTGTTATGAACCATAGTCTATTTAGTTGAGGTAGTCGTTTCAATATGATTGAAAAATCTTATAAACAGTCATGTGTTGCATCATTTAAGGAGCTTTTGTAGATCTGTGGTGAATATTTATCTAATGAGATAACTTTAGATCAACCTTAATTTACGGAGGGCTTCGTGTCCCATTAAGTACACTATATGATTCACAACTCAATGGGCTTAGTCATGAGGGAAGCATTGGGCTTTGGCCTTGATCATAATTTGATTGTACTATTTTATAGCTAAACCATCTAGTCAGAGCACTTTGATCATAATTATTATTTTGTGGTGCCATTTGGCGGTAAAATCACACCGTTTATTTCCTTTCTATTTTGTAAACTTCCTTACAGCTTTTGGATCAGGGAAATCCTTTGTTCCCTGTTTGAATTCTCTCTCTCTATGCTGAAATCTGCTCCTTTTCCGTCAATCTACCCCTCTCCTACGCATTCAATTCAAATTTAATTTGGGATGCTTAGGATAAGCCTGCTTATTCATATCTAGGCGTCTTTCAATAATAAGAAACTAGATATCGCATATACTATTGACATCTCGGCATCTTTTAATAAACAATACAGTATCCTTATTAGTTTTTTGTTGTTAGAAAGTAATTTATGTGAATATTTAATTTGTGAGAACGTGCAATTCTAAAATCTCATTGTTGTTTATAGCTAAATTGAGGGATGTTATGATACACTATGGTATAATCTCCAAAATGGTTAACAAGGAAGGAAATCAAGTTTATTGTATAGATAAGTGAAAATTTTAAGATATGTGACCAAACTATATTGATAAAGTACAAATAATTTATATGTGAATGATAAGTTAGTACAAATTAGGCGATTTGATTTGTATTTTATTGAAAATGAGTAGTGGAAGCATTGATAAGGTTTGCTTAATTGAATTTGTGTGAAGGAATGGCTTAGAGAAGATTTAAAAGGCAAGGCAGGGATGGTTAGCAGTAAATTTGGAAGGTTTGAGTAAATAATATTGAACAAATGTGCTGATCTATAGTCTAGAAGAAACAAACTTTGGAAGATTTGTAAAGCTTATCCTTATTTATGACTGTTGATGGATGTTAATGGTTGGAGGTCTTGCTGTTTGTTTGGTGACTGATGATTATAAAGCTTTATAGAGCGCACCATCTTCATGCAAGCTCATTCATTTCTTTCCCTAAAACTATGGGTAGAGATTTAGAAATATACATTTTTTGTTTCAGCCTAGGGGATTGCTCGAAGGCATATTTATCATCAACATCATCATTATTATTCTTATCCCAACTGTATGTCTGCTTTATGACTGCTCCACATTTTATTCCAGTTGAGTGCCTAGGCATACGATAGTTAAGGATAGCCTGGTAATTCTGCATATTGCCGTTCAGGGAAAAGAGTAATTTAATTTCTGTAAGAATGCAATAAAGGCAAGCAAAACTGTTACCCGAACTGCTCCCATTTTATATGATCCAAGTGCTTGTTAATTACTTGTGTTTGTTTTACCATGCTTATGTTAAATGAGAAAAGGCACATTTCTTACTTATTCGTAAGCGGTTCCAAATTTGTTTTGGATATGAAGCTTATTTAGTTATTGCCATTTTTCTGGTCTATCTTCTAATGTACTTGTAATATTTTAGGAAATTGGGATACTTTGGAGGTTAAACCGAAGGAAAACGGCCTTGATACAAGGCAAGAATTGATTAGATTTTATGAGAAAAACTATTCGGCAAACATTATGCACCTTGTTGTATATGGAAAAGGTGGTTTATTGCTGCTTTTAATTATTTTTATTTTACATGTTTAACTTGATTTTGTTTCAATTAAATGATTGCTGCTCGTCTGCTTGATCTTATCATGGCCATTATTCCGATTTGCATGGATATGGTAGAGAGTCTTGATGAAATAAAAACTCTAGTCGAAAGTAAGTTTCAGGACATCAGAAACATTGGGCGGAACTACTTGCACTTTCCTGGTGAACCTTGCTCATCTGAACATCTGCAGGTATCTTGATCACTTAACTATTTTATGGAGTCTTAGAATATGTACGTGCAAATGATTGATTAGAAAAGGCTTTCCTTGTTTTGAACAAGAGTTGGACCTACTTGACATTCATAATTATCTGTGATTTACAGTGAAGTTGGTCAACATCCTCGAGATTTTTATGCTATACCCCTAACATGTAAAACAGCTTATAGTGAAGGATGCTTGATGACACTTTGATTGTTTTTGTTATGACTGATATAAACAGCAATTGAAACATTTATTATAAACCAGTTACCTTAAAATGTGTTTATCATTTTTCTTGCACTTGTCTAGGTTTTTTATTAACTTTTGATATCTTTGGATGCATTCTTTCTAGGAACCAATGTCTTTACTCGCTGGCTAAGTTTCAATTCCAGCTTTTCTCTCAAATACACCCATTGGATGTAAATCCAACAAATATTGTGCGACATCTATCATGTTTTTTCTTGGACAATTTTAATATTTTTCAAATTATTGATTAGAGGCTGGGTTTCTTTAGTAGTAGATTGAATGCTATTTATATTCCTGTAATGGGCAGTTATTCTCTAGTTTTAATTCAACTCTAGAATTTGCACTTTAGGGATGACTATCTTTTATGCAGATGCAATGTACTCAGCCGCTGATGTTTAATTGTTATATTGTGTAATTGTAGATCCTTGTAAAAGCAGTTCCGATTAAAGAAGGCCACATATTGAGAATTATATGGCCAATTACTCCTGGTATACGGCATTACAAAGAAGGGCTTTCAAAATATATCGGTCACCTTATTGGGCATGAAGGAGAGGGGTCCTTGTTTTATAATTTGAAAAAAATGGGTAGGACAGATTCCTATTTTCAAATTTCAATGATATTTAATTTAAATATTTGCTATTTTTTAAGCTGAATGATTTTTTATTTTTCTGAGGTCAAACCCCTATTAGTTTTGTAGTTCTTTTCATATTCCTGTCTAACATAATTTCTATTGTTAGGCTTCTAATTCTATAATTAAAAATAATTCTATGCTTCTTTTTATTAATGCTATTTTATGGTTTAATTTTTATAGCCTTTAGTATTATATATATATATATATATATATATATATATATATAAGCAGCCCGAGCAAATTGCATCGATACATAATTAAATGGAACTCTTATTAACCAAGATTTTAGTAAATGCCAAGCTGGTTGAACGGTGTAATCTATTAAAAAATATACAATAAAGCACGCCACCTTGA
>NW_021319484.1:3218686-3228433 GCF_001605985.2 Dendrobium catenatum | reverse complement strand
CATTGCCCTTCTCCAAGGGACTTCATGCCACGAGCCCGGACCCATCCTGTGGCTGGTGGCAACTCCAAATCCCTCCCATAGGGATTTCACTAACAAATTTTATTAATAATCCATCATCTCTAATACAAGAGCAAAGGCCTCTATATATTGGCCTTAAAAGAAACTAAAAGACAATTTTGCCCCTTGGGCTTACATAAAACAAATCCCTTAAGGGTAAAAAAGAAAAATGCATAATTAAATAAAAATTACAATTAATAAAATAAGATAAAATGAAGGGATCTCGGCCGTCGATCTTCAGCTCCTCCTCGGATAGGCATGGACGGTTGGATGTCCGCATCAAGTATTGGCTCTTGCATTTTGTTGGAAGTATATGTACATTTTTGAAGGTGCAAGCTGAAGTTTATTTTCCGAATCCCACGACAAGATTTCGTGTGAATATGCTTGAACATGGAACATTAGGATGAAAGAAATAGCATGGAAAAAATCACAATGCAATAGAATGAATAGAACATGAAAAAAAAGAAAAGCTTAATGTACTTATAAAAGTTAGGAAATCATGTATTGCAAATTAAAAATTCAGGCTTAGACAGTCTAGTTGAATCTACTCTCATTTAAATAATGATTAAATTGCGTCCAGTTCCCTGTGTTGATTGAATTTCACACTGCCTCTGAACTTAGAACCTTTCACTTCATTTCTTAATGTTGTCTAAAGCTTTAAGTTAGCTCTTTTTCAACAATTAGTTTCTAGTAATGGTAAAAACTTATTTTTGGTGACTAATCACTTTTTCTAATTTTGGATGACACATTAATTAATAAGCATTTTTTTTATTGTTTAATTTGATCCTTGATTAATTAATTAAATCAATTATTGACTTTATACGATTTATTAATCCTTCTAATTTCCAATAATATAATCATAATTACTGTACTAATTGTGCCATACTGCCATGTTTATTTAAATTCTGATTACAGATTAGTGGCAAATATAATTGTGCTATTTATTTAATTGATGATTTGTATTTATTCCATATAATCCTTCTTTCTACGAGACATAAATCATGATAAAGTCCAATTATACGTATTAGCTAGGGCTTTTGTTTAGTTATCAGCTTAGCAGATGTTAGCAGATTGTCTAGATTTTATTTATCCGGATGAACTTATCTATTTGACCAAGCAGCTCCTAAGTTTCTTTAATAAATTGCTTTGGAGAGCTAAGCTAGAGTTGTTTTTTGACACCACTGACCAAGATTACGCTCATTTGCTTCAAAAAGTTTTGATGGAGCTGAGGACTAGATTCAACTTTTTTTTTTTTTATGAATAATTGACACTACAGGAAAAACACGGTAATACCGACGGCCTCTAAACCGCCGGTTCAAACCGCCGGTTTTCACTGTTTTTCCTGTAGTGTGAGGTGAAAATTTTATATTAATCATCAAATATCTATTGATATCTATCAATGATGTTGTAAGATAAAGTGGATGACCATATCTTTGATGAAAGGAATTGGCTGGGTTGAACTTTCAATCACTATAAGTTCATCTTGGAAACAGCATTTTCATAGCCCAACCTAGCTTTACTTGATTTGGGTGACTAGTTGCATGATCAATATATAACAACAACAACATCAAGCCTTTATCCCACTACGTGTGGTCGGCTACATGAATCCTTTTTTGTCATTGTGTTCTGTAAATATATTTAACTTAATGAATCATATCCACTGTTTTTATGGGAGGTAATCTGTTTGTTATGTTTGAAATTGCATTTGATTACTGGAAGTTAGATGCAATGGCATTAGACGGTTAGTGACATTAGCAGATGCAACTTTTTTTTCCCTCGTTAGCTTGTGCCTAAATTCTGTTGTTATCCTGTGCCTCCTGGATATTGCTTTCACGGTCCATTAGTACCAGTATTATGAGCAGCAGTACCGCATGTTCTTGGTCTAAAATCTGTAATATCTTAAGAACAAGGCATCCTTATTAATCTCAAATTACATGGTCAAGCTGGATCACTTCATTTCTCTGTTAAATTAAATAGAATATATTTGTTTCTTTAAATTGTAGGTTGGGCTATGAGTTTGAGTGCTGGGGAAATGGATTGCAGTGTTGACTATTCTTTCTTCTCTGTTACCATTGAGCTCACTGATTCTGGTCATGGTTAGTCTATTCTCTAACATTATAAATTATTTATCAAATTTTCAAGTGTTGCTTTTTTAGCATCACTTTTTATTGGTTTTTCAAGCTGTCAATTTGTTCATTACAGCAGCAACAACAACATCAAGCCTTTTTCCCACCTATTGTGGGGTTGGCTACGTGAATCCTTTTTCTCTAGTATGTCCTGTTAACAGTCAATTTGTTCAATAATGTGCAAAAATTTTGTGCCAGATCATCATGAAGATATCATTGGATTATTGTTCAAATATATTCACCTCTTACAGAAAGATGGAGTTGCCAAATGGATTTTTGATGAGGTACTCGCGAATGCTCTATTTATATATATCATATATGAGATGGAATTTTCTCTTCCTAGGAGAAACTCCATTCCCCCCTAGTTTTTCTGTCATTGGATCAAGATCTGAATGGTTGCAAGTTTATTCTCACGGAGTATGATAAATAACAAGGAAATTGAAATGGAGAAGCAGGTGAATTGTGGAGGTTTTAGATTAAACCGGGGAGTGCATCTGTGGAAGAGAAAAGAGTTGGGTAGGGAAAGGAAGAAGGCATTGAGGAGGCCGAAGGGTTGGGAGCTAGCGAGGGCAGAGGCAGAGGCTAGAGATGGGAGAGCTGATAGGGCCCTTGAGACATTTACAAAAATATAAGTGTTGAATGGCTGAATAAAATTCTGGTTACTTTCAATTCTTGTGTGTACTATTGAATGTTGATTTTTAAGGAATTTGTTAAGTCTTGAGGACAACTTCTGTGAGATAATTCTCCTTGTACGACATGGGGTCTTGGTCTTACAATTGGTGATGCTATCATTTTTTCTTTCTTTTGTGTTTGTTAGTGATTGGCATGTGTGTGTGATTGAGATTTTATCAAGTTTGTTACGTGTTGGCTTTCTTTGTGGTGTAAATTTCATTAATTGTACAGTTTTTTCAGTTACAAGAGAATTTCAGATTTATGTGATTTTTACATTGCCTTTTGGAACAAAATAAGTATGTTTTTTTTATTTTACATCAAAAGAGATCGATTTTTGTTTAAATTAATTATTAGAAAATTATAAATTATGATATTCCTAGTGTTTCTTTATGTATCTCATGCTAGGTTGGTATTTGTAAGCCCTAAATCCGAAGGCATACTACATCATGTAAACTAATATTTCAAGTCATTTGGGGTTAGTTTTGTTTAAAAGTGCCGCCAATGCATATATGTATCGTATTTATATGGTTTGTTTTCTTTCAAATTTCTTTGAGTATCTTATTAATCATGAATTAGTTAGGAGGAATTTTAAAAAGGAGCACATTTAAAGCATAATTAAGCAAAAGAAGCATGATTATTAAAGATTTTAAAAAGGAGCAAAAACGCCAAATAATGTCTTTATCTTGCAAAAACGCTAATTAATTTGATGTGTTAAGAAAACACCAAATCCTTTAGCATTTTCTTAAGGAAACATAAAAAAAATTTCTGTAAGTTACTAATACTTACAAAATCATTTTATAAATATACAGATTTTACCTACAGTTCTTGCAGTAAGGTTGGAATTCCAACAAATGGACTCGGGTTCGAAACCAGGTAAGTATTTTTCACATTTTGTTCTAATTGCGGTTATACAAAAAAATATAATACTAATAAAAATAGAAATTAAATATTGATGTTATAATTAAAAATTAAATATTTAGCTATTTTAATAGATATTATATTGTATATTTATTATAATTTTAATAATAACTTTATATATTCAATATTTATAAATTTATAAAAATATATTATTATTATTTTAAGATAATAATAAAACCGTTAAAAGTTATAAATATTTTTATATCAGAATTTTTTTTTTAAATATAATACACAAAAAAATTATATCTTTTAAAACTTTATATAAGTTTTTATTAAATTAAATTAGTATTTTAATAATTTAATTAGATATTACATTTATATAATATATGTTAAAATTTATAAATCATTATGATAATGATGTGAAAATAAATGGAATTGCAGGAATTTAATAAACAGTTGTTAAGCTTGCTAATTTTAAAATTAATGTTTCACAAGATTAGATTCTAGGATTTCTTAGTTGTTGTGCTTTGTCATGCGGTTACAAGCGAGATTTGAAGGGCGATTTAAAATAACAACAAGATTATAGAAGCTAGATGCATAAGTAGCAGAAATCTACCATTTAACAAATATAAATTTTACCTTTACTTCCCCTCACTTTCACTCTTGAAGTTGTTTTAACGGGAGCATAATTTCAGCAAACTTAAAGATGTCACCAAAAGACATAAGACGCCTATTGATGTGAAACCACCAGGAATTGCAAGGAAATAACAAAATCATTGTAAGCTTGCTTCTTTAAGATTAATAAACCACAAGAAATAATTTAAGAATTATTCGTTAAGGTATTGTTCTGGCATGCAGTTACACTTTTAGGAGAATATATCAATTTAAAACAATATAAAAAATACAATAAAACTAGATATACTCGTTATAATAATCCACAGGTTAATATCAAGAGCTTTCACCTAGAGTTTCCTTCCTCACTCACGCTCTATGAGGGCTTTAGAGAAGAAAGATCTTCAGCAAGCCAAACGACGCCACGAAGAAAGTTACTACGCCGACAGTCTTGATCCACGGGAGAGTAGCAGGAGGAGGCGTAGGTGGATGTCCGACGAGTTGCCACTGCCCGGATGGTCGTTGTTCGTCGATCGTCTCGGCGAGATGAAAGAGTTTGCGATCTACGTAGTCTTCAACGGAATCTTCGAACTCCCAGTCAGGATCAAAGAAGGGCGATTGGAGAATGTCGATTTGTCCTTGAGAGTTGTATGCAAATCCGTGGTCGACTTCAGGATCGGCCATCCATGAACATGGGAGTCATCTTTGTTAAGAGCCTTGGAGGAGCCGGCGGAAGTAAAGAGTGAAGGGAGGGGATGAGCCAGTGGTGGGGTTTCTCGGGTAGTGGGGAAGAGGTAAGGGGCGGCTAGGGTTTAAGGTTAGGGAGGTGGAGAAGAGGTTTTAGGAATTCTAAAATTTATTTCAGAATTTTTCTAAGAGAGAAAAGGGGTGATTTAATCTCCCAAACTATTCCCAAAATAGCTCAAGGGGGACCGGTGGTTTAGGAGGGTTTAGGGAGTATTTAATTTGAATTAAGGAGTTGATTGGGGAGGGAAAAAGGAAGGTAGAGGGGGCCGACCATATGGGAAGGGAAATTGATGCAAGCAAAAATTTGGGAGAGGGCCCCAAATTTTTGCTAACAAAAGAAAGTCTTCCTAGATAATAGAAGGCTACAAGAACTTCTCAAAAAGACACAAATTACAATAAATAAACCAAAACAATTCACTTTTATAAAATCAAACGACACCTTACAAACGACTCTTACAAACGCTCAAACAAACTTATATAATAAAAATCTAAACTTGTTTTGCCTTGAGAAGAAAGATACAAGTGGAAGGGAACTTGCGGATAGAAGAAGATAGATTAGAAGCCGAGATGACGATAGGAGGACAAGCTCGCAAGCTTTCCTAGGGGAAGGGAGGAATAGAACAAGCTCGCAAGCTTTTCCAAGAAAGAAGAAAAACCTCTCAGGTTTTTGTCCCAAAAATCACATTATATCCATCCTTTTTATTCATACAAAATATATAACAAGAAAGGGGAACCAAACAACCACCTAAAACTTCATTTAAAACTAATTAACTAAAGGGAAGAGGAAGGGTAAAAGGCTATCCAAATTCTATCCAAAAACAGCTCCCAAAATTCTGCACAGAAAACAGGGAAGAACTCATGGAATTCCCCCCAAATAGCCACCAAACAACATTAAATGAACTATTAGATTTAGGGAAAGGAAAGACCAACATTCATTAAACATCAGTCCCTAAACGGCACAGCAAAACAGAGAAGAAAGCCCACGGGAACCAAGCAGAAAAGCCACGGAACCGAGCAGCCAGCCGCAGAACCAAGCAGCAGCTACGGGAACCAAAGAGGCAAAGGCACGAGAAAACCACCCAGCACAGGAAATCAATAGTTAGTCACGGGAACCCAAGGGACAAGGCACAGAAAACAGCCAACACAGGAAAATGAGAAGACAAAAGGGTAGGAGAAGAGGCAAAGTCCACTACAAAATGAATTAAAGACTTAATATCAAACCTTTTTGAATTAATGAGCTAGGAAGTGCAATTAATCTCAATCATTGAACTAAAACTTCAGTTCAAGCATTTATGAGCTAACACCAAGTAGAATTCCAGCATTTTGAGCTCAATACAAAGCAACCAAGGCTCACCCGAAAACACCAGAAGCCCAAGGGTCAAAACAAATTCTCATATGATTTTGACCCCCCCCCCCACTTGCCTACAACAGAAATATATGTCTAGGTTCAATGCATGTGGGCCCCAAAGGAATTAATTATGGATTTGAATCAAATCTAAATTTTAATTTCATATTTGATTTAATTAGGGAAGCTTCCTAATTGGGTTTTAATAATAGGAAATTATTTAGAATTTAAATATTTAATTGAATTCAAATAAGGATACTTTCCTAAATGCTAATGGGTTATTTTAGGGATGCAATTAAAATAGTTTGAATTTTAAAATTCAAATGTTGGGATAAGGTAGGACGGCGGCTAAGAGAGAACTAGGGAGCGAAACTAGCGGTTGGAGGGTGGAGGCCGGCGGCTGGACCGGTGGGGTGGGATGTCCGCTAGATTGGGTGGAGGAGGGGGGTCGGTTTAAGGGAAAAATGGAGGAGGGCCAGTGGGAGAGTTGGCCGACAGTGGGGAAGGGACTAGCCGATGGCTTAGCACCAAGGGGAGGGGATGGCCGTCGGCTTGAAGTGGGGGAAAAGTCGGACCACGAGCCCAGAGCACCTCCGCGATTGGTGGGTATTGCTTTGCCCGCTCCTTGGGACTCACCACTCAATAATTCACAAGCTTGAGAGAAGAAAATCAGAAATTTTATTAAGGAATCATTAAAAACAAATACAAAGACTAGGGCTGCTATTTATAGGCCTCAATAATGAAGAAAACTCAAATACACATATGCCCTCCGGGCTATAACTCACTAAACTCCCTCATAGAGGTACAAAGGTAAAATAACACAAATAATGACAATAACACTAATACAATAACATATAATAACTTATAAATAAATGCTCATGATCGTGGCCGTCGATCTGCGATTTCTTCTGTGTTAGACGCGCTGGAATCTTCTACTGATGTCCTCATCACCTATATTATAGCCCAAGGAGAACCTTGCTGGAGGGGGATGAGTCGGTGGATGTTGAATAACTCGCCACTGTCTGGAGATTTGGTGCTTCTCGATGGCGCTTGTCAAAGTGAAAAGAATCTGGTCAACGTAGTTGTTGACGGTGTGGTCGATCTCCAAGTTGAGGTTGAAGAAGGGAGACCGGAGAATATTTACTCGTCCTTGAAGATCATTCATGAATCCATGATCATGCTCGGGATCGACAATTCATGGATAGGGAGGCCAAGGGGATTAATTATTGTCTTCCTTGAAGATGTAACAAACATGAGAGGGGAGGTGTAGTGAAGAAGGAAGAGCCTTGGGTGGTCGGCCGAAACTAGAGAAGGGCTAAGTTAATTTCAGATTTCTGAAATTAAAAGTGGGTGATTGATTAGAGAGATTAATTGTAGAAAACAAAAAGGGAAAGAGTGGAGAGAGGCGGCTAATTATCTCCTTAATTGGAGTCCTTAATGAGGAAGGAAATAATTAGGAGAGAGGGAGAGAGGGGGGCCGACCAAAGGAGGAGAGGTGGAGGTGTCCACATACAATGTATGCGGCCCCAAACATTAAATGTTGATTGGTGAAATAAACCTGAATTTTAATTTCAGATTTGGAGTGATTTGGGGATTTCCTAAACTATGTTTGTTTTAATTTGGAAAGTATTTGAAATCCAAATTCATTTGAATTTGAATTAAGGGATCTTCTAAATTAGAAAGCTCTAAATTAGGGAAGCATTAATGTGGAGATTGGGAAATAGAATCATGGGGATTGGGGTTAGCATGGTCGACAGCTAGGATTGACTAAGGAGAGGTCGGCAGCTAGGGAGGGATCGATTTGGGTGGAGGAGCGGACGGCGGGGGAATTTGGCCGGTGGTTTGGGTTGAGATGGGGAGGGGCTGTCGGTTGGGAGGAAAAGGAGAGGTGGACGGTGGTGGGGAAAGGGATGGGGAGGTAGTCTGTGAGCCCGGACTCTTTCGATGGCTAACGGGTATCACCTTTTCCCTCACCTAGGGACTTGTCCTTTCTCTAGAGTTCTCAACTCTCAAGGGAACTAGAAGGCTGAAAATTTTTATTAATCAATCATTAAACTCATACAATAGTGAAGACTTCTATATATAGTCCTTAAAATAAAAAGAGACGCAAAGCCTAAAATGCCCTTTGGGCTACATCATGAACTAAGCGTACAAGGGTAAAGACTAAGACACAAAATAAAATAATACAGAAAATGTTTCATAAATAAAGACTCCGAATCGTAGCCGTCGATCTACGATTCCTCCGATGATAGATGCGTAAGAATATCCTATTGATGTCCTCATCAGATAATTTTAAAGTAATTAATATTTTTTATTAGTTTCTTAAAAAAACTATATTTAATAGTTATTATAATAAATCAATATGATGGATTATATGTTTTATAATATTTTCAATTTTATTAATATTAAACATAAATATTTTAAAAATTTTATATTTAAATAAAACATATGTATATTTCAAAAATAAGTTACTATCTTGGGATTCAAACTTGGGCATCTTTGTTATGAAATAGAATACTTATCGAATGAATGGAAGGCACATGCTACGAAAACTTAAAATGTTTTATATTTACAAAATACTTTTAAGTAAATTTTTTTATGTCTCCCTAAGAAAACGTCAAATGATTTGGCATTTTCTTAACACACCAAATTAAGTAGTGTTTTCTTAAGAAAACACCAAGTTATTTGATGTATTTGCTCCTTTTTAAAATGTTTAATAATTACACAAAATTCCTCCAAATAGTTATAGACCATTATTAGTATCAATGCATGAACATGTAAAGTGTCAAATGTAAATGTAATGTGTAGAGATAAATGTGTAGGTAGATCAAGTTATAAATGTAAAAGAGTTATACAAATTTTAAATGTGCTTGCTTATTATATACACTTGTTGGACTTCAAAAGAAAATGATCGCTCTTCCTTTGAGGGACACTCTTTTTGAATTCTATAAATGACTTGGAGTCAAGAGAAATGAAGATTAATTAAGCAACCTGATGAGGACATCAGAGATCAACGGCTACGATTTTTTTTAGTTATTTATTTATATGTTTTTGTACTAGTTTATTTTATATTGTTGTTTTTCCCTTTTTACCCTTATGGGTGGTCATGTAGTGTTGTAGCCCGAAGGACATTTTAGTCTTTGTTATTTTTCTTTTCATGAGGCCTATTTATAGGCTAGCTTTCTTGTATTGAGGGATGATGAATTTTGAATGAAAATTTGGCTCTTGTGTTCTCTTTGTGAGTTCCGTCTTGAAGATCTCTTAATGAGTTCTTTTCTCCTAGAAAGGTGAGGGCAAAAGCAATCCCCGCCAGTCGTTGGAAGAGTCCAT
>NW_021319484.1:3204170-3218524 GCF_001605985.2 Dendrobium catenatum | reverse complement strand
TGAGCTTCTTTGAAGCTCTTCTATTTAAGAGCTCTTGTTTAACATTTTTGAAGAACTTTTGCTGCTGCCTTGACCTGAGAATACCTTGAGGAGAGAAAGAGAGAGAGGGAGAGAGAGAGGATCTTGTGAGGGGGAGCTTGTGAGGGGATTCACAAGGGTTGCTTCAAGGATCGCTCTGCTTTTTCTTTGTCTAGAGTTTCCCATCCGTGGAAGGGTCGGTAGAGGTAAGGAGTTAGCTTTTGGTTGTGGTTCTCTACCAGCTTCAGGAGGAAGCAAAAGGAGGTAGGTTCTCTGCCTTGTCGGGGTGGCAAAAAGGAGGTTCTTGTGAGGGCTTCTCCGCCTAGCCGTGGCGGCTAAAGGAGTGTCACGTTTTGTAGTGCAATACTTGGAGGGTGCCTCCAAGGAGTGGACGTAGGTCGAGTTGACCGAACCACTATAATTTTCTGTATTCTTATTTTCTTGCTTCCGCTCTTTTAATTTCGCATTTATTTTTGTGGAGTGATTTTGGTTTATGTTTTTTATTCTTTGTTAAAAGAATTTTTTAAAATACCAATTCACCACCCCCCCCACTTGGTTAGCTTGGGCCAGTTCTATAGGGCTTAACATCCCTAACAAACTTTCAATCAATTGTCCTAGAAGATTCACCTAAGCTTCCTAGATAATCTACCCCTCATGATGATATAACCATTTTTTGAACAATCATCTCGGATGTCATAATTTTGCCTGATCGTCTTGGATGATTCTACGATCATCATGGAAGATATGGTCATTTCTTTATGATCAATAGAATTCAAAGTGTTTTCTCTGTTTTAGCCTTTCCATTCTTCATTTGTCTCCCTCAAGCTCAGATTTTCTTGTTCATGGCGAGTGGCAAGCGCTCCAGAATGCTGGCTGGAAGTTTTTTGAGGACCACTATTGACCCTCATTTCACTGAGGCAGCTGACCAAGCCTCCTACCTTCACTACAAGACAGCCGAGATATCTTTGACCAAAATTTTCAATCCTCGTACACTCAATTACCCTATCCTTAATATTTTTGGTCACACCTCCCTAACCTTCATCCTTACCATCACCTTCCCCTCTAATTCTAAACTTCTCTTTTAATTTTTTGCAAGCCTTAGGATAAACTCTTCTTATACTGCCCTTCAATCCTATGTCAGTAAATGCCATGTTGAAATTACCTATCAGGACTGCCACAAACTTCTCTAATTATTTACTATTAGAGGTAAGCTTCACTTCTTATCTCAAGATTCTGATTATGACTAGGCTCGTGCTAATCACCTTCTGAGAAACACTCATGTCTCTTATCATGATGGGGCATCTAGCACCTTATTCAAGGATTCTAGGATAATCCAACATGTACTTCATACCTCAGTTATTCCAGAAATTGGTGATCATTTCCATATCACTCCTCTCCTTTCGATCACCACCTTCTGTATCATGGCCTATAAAGAATTCTATGATGTTGATCTTCTTTTTCATTACATTGATCATCTCAATATCAATAGGGATCGAAGGTATAGAAGGAAGCCTAACCTTGCCTTAGGATACGTCATAACCTATATCTTAGAAATCAAGTTCAATCTTCAATATCCTGTCCAACATAATTTTCAACCTGCCTTCTACACCAACATCTCCTTCCAAGTACTTCACAGTACTCTTCTCCACCCAGAGCAAGAAGAGGCTGAGGGAGCTAAGGAGGAAGCTATTCGTATACCTGTTCCTACACTTGCTTTGAACTTCCAGCATACATAGCTAAATCAGCTGGTGGAGTGATTCAACCAGTGGGAGGCCAGGTTCAACTCTTACATTGCTATACAAGAGTAGCAGTGTGGAGTATATTGCTAGATTTGATGCTTATGTGATTCCCCAGAAGCAGCAGCATGACCAAGACATGGCCTAGTTCGGGGAGAAGTTCGGTGTTATTTCTAATTTCTTTCAGCCACCAACACCACGTCATTCTGATAATCATGGCCCTTCGTACTTGTAGATTATTTTCCCTATTTTCTGTGATGTTATTTATTTCTTTTTATATTTTATGATCTATTTTTTTCTTTTCTAGTTTTCTTCTCTTTTTATGGTGTCAAAAGGGGGAGTAGTGGTAGTGTTTGTGTTATTTTGTTGTACTTTTTTACTACCTTTATTTAGTGTTTGTACCATGTATTTGATTTTAGTAAATGAATTGCTTAGTTCACAATTTTTTTCTTTATAATATGTTTCAATTAACTGCTTAAGTTGAACTTTCTACCAAATGTTTGTCATCATCAAAAAGGGGTAGATTATTGTGAATCTGGATTCAGATATTATAATTTTGATGATAGCAATCATTTATGACACTTCTAATTTTCTATGATTGCCCTACCTATTAATGTTTTAGTTCTGCAAGGTCAAATTGCAAATCAAGCCAGCTCAAGATTGGGTAGATTAGGACTGAGTTAGTATTTAAGCATACATCAAGTATTTTACTTTTTCTTAAGTCAAATGTAATTAAGTGGGTCATGATGCTAAGTAATCTTGCACACGCACACTTGATGGGAAAAATTCTATCTTTTTTAAGAGTTTTCTATTTTTGATCATATCATCTGGGATGATCCAAAATCATCCTAAACGATCCAAAATCATCCTGTACGATCAGTTAAAAATAGAAACCATAATTAGGGCATCCTAGTTAAGGCAGCCGAAATTAAGAAAATCATTTTGAATGATATTAGCATCATCCTAGACGATATACTCAAATTAGAAAGAATCAACTGCCAACTCTTTTAGACATGTTATTATTTTTGGACAACATCCAGGACATCATCCAACATGATGTAATACAATTATGCCTAAATTAGTTGGATGATTAAGGAAAGCAGTTAAGGTTTTATTAATCAATTATATAATCCTAGATGATCATAGGATCATCCAGGATAATTAGTTAAACAAACCTTATTTTCTTCCTGAACAATAAGAAAGATGTTATGGATGATATGTATTGATTTGAACTAATTGCATAAGATGATCGATAAATCGTCCTGGACTATCAGTTATTTTTTAATCATCCAAACATGTAAAGTCTGGCCAAATAAAGCGATGGTCTATATGATATTTAGCATTTTGAACAAATCATACATGATGATCTAGAGATCTTTCTGGATGATAAGTTATTCTTTCATGATCTAGTAGGAAAAGTCTAGCAGAATAGAGTGATGGCCTAGGCAATTTTTGATGTTTTAAACTAATCATACATGATGATATCCGATCATCCTGGATGATCTGAACAAATAGATCATTTAATCGTTAAGCCTCCCACAGATTGTCCTAGTTGATTGAGCTAAACTCGTATTGATCATACAGGAAGATTCATCGATCATCCTAGATGTTATTTATATATTAATTATAATTTAGGGCAAATTTGAAGCCCTTCTATATATGATCTCTTATTTACTCAAGTGAGATCTTTTGCTGATGTCCTTACCTAAGAGAGGCAACAGGAGAGGGAGAGCTTGGAAGAGAGAGAAAGAGAGAGGATCTTATGAGGGGGAGTTTCTAAGGGCTTCACAAAGGTTGCTCCAAGTAATTGATTCAAGTCATCTTCTCTGGTTGTCATCCTTAGTTCCTTGGAGGTTCTAGAGAGGCCTACTTTAGCAATTGATCTAGGTTCTCTACCTACTTCAGGAGGAAGAAAAAGGAGTTTGGTTTTCTCCCTGCTTCAAGAGGAAGCAAAAGGAGTTGGGTTCTCTACTTCACTAGGGTCAGTGGAAAGGAGTTTTTGTATAGGCTTCTTTGCCATACTGTGGGAGGAAAAGGAGAGTCATTAAGTTTAGTGCAATACTTAGAGGAGAGGCTCTGGTGAGTGGACGTTGGTCAAGTTGACTAAACCACTATAAAATCTAGTGTTTACTTTTTTATTTTATTTCCACATTTAAATTCTAAACTTTATTTTTGTGGGTGATTGTTTGGTTTAACTTGTTATTTTTGTTTAAGAATTTTTAAAACATCAATTCACCCCCTTTTGGTTAACCTCGAGCTAGTTCATAAGAGTCTAACATCCCTAATAAACTTTCATCCTCATATTGTAATTTGAGAATCTTCTTCTTGAGACGATCTTTCAAAGCATAAAGATCCTTGTGTTTCACTTTACTTCAGAAAAAACTGAGATTTAAAAGCTCTTCTAAACTTTTTTGGAAAGGATACTAACCTCATCTCCTTAGCAAATCTTCTTCCAAGAATGAAAGACAATAGAGAAGGAAGTCAAATAAGAAATTCAAACATTTTCAAACTTTATATCTAACATTTCTAAAAGCCTGCCGAGACAATGTTCAATAAAATGGGATAGAGATCCAAGGCTATTCTAGCCAAGTATCTAACAAAAGCTAACTGAATTGAGTTTAAAGTAGCCAAATTGATAATGAACCAATCCATTCTCTCCCAAATACAAGCTTTACCATTTTTATTTTTACACCAAGTGAATTAAGGACCAATCACCCCCACCTCACAAAAATCCCCATCTCTCATAAATGAAAGCATATCAAGAGAACCTTGAGAGAGAACAAATTTTTTACCACCTCTTTTATCATCTTAGGACAAAATGTAATTGAACTAACCACCCACATATAATTTTACTTTTGTTTATTTTCTATTTTTTGAGTTTGGCAACATAAGAGTGTATGCAATTTGGTGACTATGTACACACACAGGGGGAGTGATTTGAATTTTAAAAGTTAAAATTTTTTTAACTAATCATATTGTATGACTTACAATCATATTGTAAAACCAGAAAAAAAAAAGTGGGCTTAATAGCTAATAGAAAAAATAGTTTTTGTGAACTAATCATACTATATGATTGTTATCATACTGTATGATTCATTATGATCTAAAAACCCAAGCCAATATATTATTTTAAGTGAGATTTTAAAATTTAATTTTTGAACTAAACATACCATATGATATTAATAGTACTGTACAAATATTTAAAATCTAGCTAAAATCAACCCCATGATTTGTCAATAAAATGGTTTAATTATTGATAGTTGATCGTACTTTACTATTTTGTTTGTACAAAGTAATTAGTAGAGATAAAATTTATTCATCCAATAGATCATACCAAACAAAACTACTTGCTGGATGACCTATTTGAAATCAATACTAATTGTATGATATAAATATCATGTTGGATAACCTACTTGAAATCAACTGATCATATTGTATGATGACAGTAGTACGAGACAAATAACAGAGATTATTTTCACTCATCTAAGGAATCATCTTGTATAAGTAGAGTAAATTAAATAGATCGTACTAGATGATCTATGGACCATATTATATGATGTATTAGAATTAATTAAATAGTTTATTTGAATGACAGTTTACATCGTATTAGATGGGACTAGTTTTGAACTGATCGTGCTGTATGAACTTTAATAGCATTGTATAAATAGTGATGGCTAAAATAATTTTTTATGGTTTCTTGATGCCCATTACTTAAGCATATTTTAAAGATTCTCTTTGTAATTGTGAGAGTATTGTGGGACAACTGAAGGTAATCAGAGAGAAAAGCTTTGAGAAATCTAAGGCTTGAGAGGAAAGAGAAGCTGAGGTTGAGCGTGAGAGAGAAGTGTGAGGGGATCACATGGTTGCACCAAGTTAGCAACACCGTTGCTCCTCCTGTGGCCATGGTGAGTCTTTGGAAACTCCTAGGGAGGGAGGCTTCTAGGTTAAGACCTCAAGGTACTCTTTCTTCTCTAAGAGAGAGAAAAATGAGTTAAGGTTCTCTGTCTTCTCTAGGAGGGAGAAAGTGAATCAAGGTTTGATGCCATCATCGAGAGGGTGATATATCATCAAGTACTCCACCCCATCAAGTTTTGTGAAATAGAGTTTGTAAGGGCTTCTCTGCCTTACTATGGGATAAAAAGGGGATTCACTTTATTTTAGTATAATTCTCGAAGCAGAGGACTCTGGGGAGTGGATATAGGTCAAGGTTGACTGAACTACTATAAAAATTGTAAGTGTATTTTTTCCTTTTCAAACTTTTATATTTTCTACATTTTTTTTTGTTATAAGTGCTTGGGAAATTCAGTGATTATTGCTTTGTTTCATATATCAAAATATCATCATAGTAAAAATAATATTTTTATAAACTCAATTGCTTCTATAATTAATTAGAATTTAGTATTTTTAATTTTTTAAAAAATATTATCATTATTGTTTTGTATTAAAAAAATAATAATAACCAATTCACCCCCCCCCCCCTCTTTTTGCGCCTCCCCCCCTCTTTGTGAGCCTCGGGCTTTCTCTTTAAGGTTTAACGACCTTCACGAACATTCACTCTACAAATATTTTATCTCCAAATTTTTTTATTGCTAATTATAAAATTAGCAAGCCTCTCTAAATTCTACACCTTACTCTCCTCTGGCCTCTCCTTTATTCAAAACATCAGGAAGCACTTAAAAACTAAAATTAAAAAAATATATTTATACTTTTTATTGAAATGACTCATATGTTGCGACACTTGATAAGGTAGCACCATGATGATACAAGATGAATTAGCTTCTCAACACTACTACATGTTCTCTACTACAGTTCTAAGCTAACCCAACATGGTTGTCACTAATCTGACGTAATTGATTTAGCGTGGATCTTCATTTACTTAACTGCATTCACCATGACACTACCAAATTTTGGCATTATGGTGCTTCCTTATATCAATAGGCATTATAGTGCTCACTTACATTATTATAGTTCATTGCTCTTGCATTCATTGCTCTTGCACTTAATTATGCTAATTTTTGGAGCTTTGACATTATGAAGATCTATAGATCAGATCTTTAATCCATCAGGGTGTTGAATTAAAAGGAATTTTTTATACTCCAATGCTAAATTTCTTTGGTATAGCGATAGGGAATTAATGATGTTTTGGGGTTGATGGTTTTAGTGAAGTGGCATTAGTTCGATACTTTGATTTTTTTCTCGAACCCTCGAGAAATTCTTGCACAATTTTAACTAAGAACACCATATTCACTAATTTTTTACAAAATAAAATATTACATAATTTTCACTTTTAACTTAACAGTTGATTGTAAAAAATGAACCAGAGTCTCCCAAATCAAAGCTTCTCTCATTATATAAGCCTAAAGGGGGTTTAATTTTTATTAATTAAATGAAAATGAAATTTGATATTTGTATAAACATTAAATTTATCATTATAACCCTTGACCCTACAATGCTATAATGCTTGACCATAATAAATTAACACTTATTAATCTTCTAAGAATTATATGAGAGCTTAATACAACTATGCTGCTAGAATAACGTTGTGACACACCTAGATGAAAATTATAAATTTTAGTTGCATGAACATAGACCTCTAAGGCTCACTTTAGAATAGCTTCAAATACCTACATGCATATAGAATACTCATAGACACATTCAAAAGGTCTGTACATAGATATTTCAGCAATTTACCCTAACCAGTCAAGTTTAGTATATATATAACTATGTGTTGCCACAATAGGTTGCTTAACCATAATAAAATAACACTTATTAATTTTCTAAGAATTATATGAGAGCTTAATACCACTATGCTGCTAGAATAACATTGTGACACACCTAGATGAAAATTATAAATTTTACTTGCATGCACATAGACCTCTAAGGCTCACTTTAGAATAGATTTAGATACCTACATGATATAGAATACTCATAGACACATTCAAAAGGTCTGTACGTAGATATTTCAGCAATTTTCCCTAACCAGTCAAGTTTAGTATATATATAACTATGTGTTGCCACAATAGGTATTATACATGTTCTTTCACCATCAATCATGATATAACATATTCTCTCATTGGGCCATATTGACTTATGTTGTCACAACCTTAGTGTTCAAATATTTCATGTGGTTGGGTGTATTAACATGATCACCTACACAATGAATAAGGTTGATTAGTAGAGCCACTCATTTTAGGTTTTTTATAATATTTTATAGTGAGCTACACACTCAAAAATATGCATTAAAAAGTTAAATTATATATATTTTATTTACATTAAATGTTCTTACGATAGAAAATACTTGTTTGGTGAGTATGGCGTTCAAATGAGACCTCTGTATTTAGCGAGAAGAGATTAGATAAAGTAATCCTGAATGATGAAAATAATGATTAATTTTTCTTCAAATATGTTAATTGATGTAATATAGAATGAGGGTGTTATGAATCTGGATTTAGGAATTATAATTTTGACAACAAAAATTTATGATACTTCTATTTTTCTACAACTACCTTACCTACTAATATTTCAGGTCCACAAGGTAAAAAAACAAAACAAGCTAGCTCAAGATTGGGTAGAATAGGACTGAGTTAGTTTTTAAGTGTACGTCAAGGGTCTTTTCCTTTTCTTGAGTCAAATATAACAAAGTGGGTCCTGATGCTAAGTAACCTTGCAAACACACACTCAGGGGGGAAAATTCTATTTGTTTAGAGTTGTCTATTTTTGATCATATCGTCCGAGACAATCCCAAATCCTTTTATATAATTAGTTAAAAATAAAAACCCTAATTAGGGAATCCTGGTTAAAGCAACCACAATCAAATAAATCATTTGTGATAATATTAGCATCGTCATGGACAATAGCCTCAAATAAAAAAGAATCAACAACAAATCTTTTAAGCTTGTTTTATTGTTTTTCATCCAGGACACTCCTAGATGATGCATTACAATTATGTCTAAATTAGTCAGATAATTAAGGAAAGCAATTAAGGCACAATCATATCATCCTGGACGATCAATCCTCATCTGGGATGATCAGTTAAACAAACCTTAGTTTCATCCTAGATGACCAGGGAGATGTTCTAGATGATACTTGATGTTTTGTACTAATTGTCCTAGATAATCTCAAATCATCCTAGATGATTAATTATTTTTTCCATCGCCCAAACATGTAACCAGGGTGATGATCTATATAACATCTGACATTTTGAACTAAATATCTAGGATGATCGTGAAATCGTCCAGGCCAATCAGTTATTTTCCTATCATCCAGGCTAGGTAAAGTATGGCCAAACAAAGTGATTGTCTAGACGATATTCGATGCCTTGAACTAATCATATAGGATGATGGATGATCAAAATAAAGAAACCTTCTAATCTTCCAGACTCTCCCAATTAATCCTAGTTGATTGAGTTTAATTTTAACTGATCGTACAGGATGATCGGTCGATCATCCTATATAACCTTTGATGATTAATTATAAATTAGGGAAAATTTAAAGCCATTCAATTTAATATATCTTATTTACTCAAGAGAGTATCTTTTGTTGTTGTCCTGATCTGAGAGAGCCAAGAGGATAGGGAGAGCAAGGGAGAGAGAGAGGATCTTATGAGGGGGAGTTTGTGAGGGGTTTAACAAACATTGCTCCAAGCAAGGATCCAAGTCATCTTCTCCAATTGCCATCCCTAGTTCCTTTGAAGTTCTAGAGAGGTATACTTTAGCAATTAATCAAGGTTCTATGCCTGCTTTAGGAGGAAGCAAAAGGAGTTAGGTTCACTTGCTCACCAGGGTCAGTGGAAAGAAGTTTTTATACGAACTTCTCTGCCTTACTGTGGGAGCAAAAGGAGAGACATTAAATTTAGTGCAATACCTGGAGGAGAAGCTCTGAGGAGTGGACATAGGTTAAGTTGACCGAACCACTATAAAATTTGGTGTGTTCTTTCTTATTGCATTTTTTGCATTTAATTTTCACACATTATTTTATGGTGATTGTTTGGTTGTGATTAATTTTTATTGATAATTTTTAAAACACCAATTCCCCCTCCCCCCTTTGGTTAGCCTCAAGCTAGTTTATAAGGGCTTAATATCCCTAATGAACTTTCAAGCGGTATCAGAGCAGGATTCATAAAATCTAGTTTTTGAAAACTTTTGAATTTTGATCCATGGCTAACTCTAGTGATCATAATACTATGGAATGGTATTATATTACCCGAACACCCTTATTTCATAATATACCTTTTAATTTCTTAAAAATTTGTTTGTACATCTTTTTATAATCGATTGACTATCGCATGTGGATGCTTGTTAAAGAAGGTTATTCACCTCCATCTCGTGAAATTAATGGCATAAAAATTGAACTTCCTTTTACTAAATGGACATTTTATGATAGGGATTTAGCACATCTAAATGCAAAATGTTTAAACTATTTTTTATGTGCTTTGAAATATGAAGATTACATGTGTCTCAACCTATGCAAATGGTAAAGAAATATGGGATAGATTGTGTTTTACTTATGAAGGGACAAATGAAGTTAAACAATCTAGGTTGAATATTTTATTGCATGACTATGAACTTTTTTGCATGAAACCTATTGAATCAATTTTTAAAATGTAAAGAAGGTTTACTCAAATTGGCACTTCACTACATTCCATTGGAAGAGAGCTCACTAACTATAAAAAACTTAATAAAATTTTGAGAGGCTTGCCTTCTTCCTTTGATGCTAAGATTACTATAATAAGTGAATCTAAGGATTTGAATACTTCTATTGATAACTTACTTGGATCACTCATTAGTTACGAGCAAGGAGTGAAACAAAGATAACTTGATGTAGATGAGAAGAAGAAGGAGCAAACTGTGGTGTTGAAGGCTAACAATATTGATACTAATTCTTCCAGATCTGAAAGCAATGATGTTGTCTTAATCACTAGGAAATTCAAAAGCTTTCTAAGGTAGAAGCAAAAGCACCATAAGAAGTGGAATAAAGGTATGGGTAGTAAGAATTTTAAAAGTTCTACTGATGTAATTTATTTTTAATGCAGGAATCCAGGACATGTTAAAGTTAAATTTTCCTACACTTAAAACTCACCCAAGCAAGGAGAAGGGTGAGGAGAAACCCAAGTTCAAGAAGGGCAAGAAGCGGTTCTAAAAGACGTTCTGGGTGTATTCTTCATATAACTCCTCTAAGATTGAAGCTAAATAGGAGACTCAAACTTGTGCTTGATGGCGGACGATCATCTTGATCAGTCTGACCAAGAAGAGGTATGTGAATTAACCTAAAATTAATTACTTGAAATTTCTAAACAAATTCTTGCATCTTATAGAAAACTTAAAGAATTGCATACTAGCATGAAAATTGAATTTTTAAATTTGGAAAAAGAACATGTAACTTTACTTAAAGATCACTCTATAATTGACAGCAATCACATGTCATTACTTAAAGAGTTTGATGCATTAAAAAAAATATATTAAATTATTTGATGCACCTAATTCTTTGAAGTCATCTCATGTTGAGTTAGAAAAAGAGTTTAAAAAGTTAGAGGAACTTGCATGGGAAATAAATAATATTGAACATCAATTAATAGTGGAAGTGGTAGCTTATGAATATGAAAATAAAGCATTGAAAGAAAAACTCAAAGCATTTAAAAATGATAAATCATTATTGCATGCATCACATAACTTTAAGAAGAAGCATCACCACTCTAGTAGATTAGTAAATCCTTTCCCTGGTGCTAGATGTTTTTCATGTGGTATAGTAGGACATATTTCAAACATCTGCACTATTCACCATAATACATATAGGGTGTTGAGACCCAAATTATATGATTTATAGCATAACACAAATGCATTGCATTCTACTTTCCATAAGAAGGGACCCAAACTTGTTTGGGTTCCTATATCTAATATTTTATAATTTTGTAGGTATGCTATCACAAATGACCTCGTGAGAGTATGTGGTACCTGGGAAGCGAATGGTCATAACACATGACTAGAGATGCCAACCAACTTGTTTCATTGGAGGCCAGGGCTAGAGTCAAGGTCACTCTTGGAGACAACTCCACAAGGATGTGGTGGGTGAAGGTGTAATTGGAAACTCAAAGAACCTTTTGATTAAAAATGTTTTGCTTATAGATGGCTTAAAGCACCCATTTGCTCAGCATCAGTCAGCTTTGTGATAAGGGCTTCATTATAAATTTTTTTAAAAATACATGCATTATTAGCTTAAATAACAATACTATTTTGTAGAGAAAGTGAATTAATAATGTTTATACACTTGATTTAAATAATATTGAATGTGCTTCTTCATTTTTCTTAAAAATTATTGCTAATGAGTCGTGGTTGTGGCATATGAGGTTATGTCATGCCAGTATGAAAACCATTAGGACAGTGACCCAAAAGGACCAACTTAGAGGTGTCCGTAAGCTTTAATTCACTAAAGACCACACGTGTTATGCCTATCAACTTGAGAAGCAAGTCTGATCCTCCTTCCATTCCATTAAAGACATTAGAACCTCTAGACATTTAGAAGTCCTTCATATGGATTTTTTTGGACCCATTAGCACTACCATCTTAGGGGAAAAAGTCTATGGATTTGTGATTATCAATGATTATTTGAGGTTTACTTGGATTAAATTATTATCTCATAGTCTTTTGATGAGTTTAAATCCTTTTCCACCTGGACTCAGAAAAAGCTAGGTTGTGAGATCTTCATCATCCATAGTGACCATGGTGGAGAGTTTTAAAATGAGAGATTCGAAGACTTTTGTGAGGATAAAGGGATTAGTCATAACATTTAAGCTCCTAGGACCCCTCAGTAGAACAAGGTAGTTGAAAGGAAGAACAAAACCTTAGTTGGTGATGCTAGAGCCATACTTGCTGAGAATTTAGTTCCAAAATACTTTTTGGCTGAAGTGGTAAAAACAACTTGTTATATGTTGAATAGGTTGAATGTTATATCCAAACTAGATAAGACAACCTATAATAACCTTAAGGGTATGACATCCAATATTTCCCACCTTCATGTCTTTGGCTATAAGGTTTTTATTCTTAATAATAAGAAGTCACACTTAGGAAAATTTGATCCAAATTCTGATAAAGGAGTGTTCTTAGGATATTCAAGTGTGGGGAATCCTTTAGGGTGTTTAATAAAAGGACATTGGTAGTGGAGGAGACTAATCATGTAGTGTTTGATGAATCTGATCCTAAGAAGTCTAGAGTTGAGGATGAAGATGAAGTCGTAGAGATTTCCCAAGGAGTTAAAAATTTAAAGATGAGGGTACGCCCCAAAGCACTGAAAGAGTATGTGAGATTACTCAAGGAGTAGAAAATATAAATTTGGAGGAAAGGGTAGAACCTAGACACACTTTTCCTAGAGATTGGAGATATTCGTTGAGTCATCTTAAAGAACTAATCTTAGGAGACCCTTCTGAAGGTGATAGAACTATACATGGACTTAGGAAGGAAGTGAATCACACTGCCTTTATCTCAATGATTGAACCTACCAACATCAATTAAGCCGTGTCTGATGATTTTGGGATCTTAGCCATGTAAGAGGAATTAAATCAATTAGTTAGGAATAATGTTTGGGAGCTTGTAGAAGGACTAAAGCGACAAAGTGTATTTGGAACCAAAAGTCTTTAAGAATAAGATGAATGATTATGGTGTAGTGGTTAGGAATAAGGCGAGATTGGATGGCTAAAGGGTACAACCAACTAAAAGTGATTAATTTTGAGGATACCTTTTCCCCTGTAGCTAGATTGGAAGCCATTAGAGTGCTACTAGCCTTTGTCAATTATAAGGGATTTAAGCTTTTTCAAATGGACGTTAAGAGTGCCTTTTTAGATGGGGTAATAAAAGAGGATGTGTTTGTAGAGTAACCCCCAAATTTTAAGAGTTCCCAATTTCTAAATCACATTACAAATTAAAATGGACTTATATGGATTAAAACATGCACTCATATCATGGTATGAGAGGCTTAACAAATTCTTACTAGAGAGGGAGTTTATTAAGGTGAGCATAGACACCACCCTTTTTCTGAGGAAAGTAGGAGATGAGTTACTCATTATTCAAATCTATATTGATGATGTACTTTTTGAATCTTTTCATAAAAAACTATGTGATGATTTTTCTAAAATAATGAGTAAGGAGTTTGAGAAGAGTATGATGGGAGAGTTGTTCTACTTTTTAGGGTTTAGCATAAGACAATTCAATAATGGAACCTTTCTAAATAAATCAAAGTATATTAAGAATATCTTGAAAAAATATGAAATAGATAAAACCATGCCAATAAATACTCCCATGACCTCTAATGTTTAGTTGGATAAGGACTCAAATGGGAAATCAATTGATCAAAAAAAGTACAGAGGAATAATTGGATCACTACTTTACTTATTTGCTAGCTGATCTGATATAGTGTTTAGTGTTTACCTCTATGCTATATTTCAAGTTGATCCTAAAGAATCCCACCTAAGTGCAGTTAAGAGAATTCTTAGATATCTCTTAGGGACCCAAAACTTAGGAATCTAGTATCTAGATGTATTACTTCTTTTGAGATTATTAGATACTCTGATTTTGATTTTGCAAGATATAGGGTGGATAGAAAGAGCACTTCT
>NW_021319484.1:3161816-3204070 GCF_001605985.2 Dendrobium catenatum | reverse complement strand
GGAATGCAGCATGGTAGAGTATATGGATTAGGTGCGCAAGCTCAGGCATACGAGGGGATGACATCCTCTACTGCATCCAGCTTCGCATCCAGTTCGCATGAGTCCTTACAAGCTCAACAAATAAGTGCCCTTCAAGCTGAGCTAGAACAAGTAAGGAAATCACAAGCTGATTGGCAAGCTCAGCTGCAAGCACAGGTTCAAACAAGTATTCAGCAACACAATCAGTTGTTGGATGAAATGCGCAAGATGAGGGAGCAGCTGAGTGGAAAAGAGGTAGCTCCACCTGAGGAGGAGTCCACGGAGTCAGAGTAGTTTAATTTAGTTTATATGAACTTGTTTATTTCTGTGAACATGTTTTATTGAACAGTTTCTTTTAATGTGATGTGTTTAGTTCATTGTTAGTACTGAACTGTTTCTTTTAATGTAATAAACTGTTGTGAAACTGTTGTGAAACTGTGGTGGAATTGTTATTTGTATTTGTTTGCAGGTGTGGAAATTTGATTGTTGGCTGAGAAGGAAATTTTTTTTGGTCAATGCTACAGGTTTCCGGCGGATTTTGCGCCGGCAGTGCGCCGAAAACGACGATACAATGAATCATATCGTGTGTTCCGACGCTTTTGTTCGGACGGAAACTCCCGGCGTACTTACCGGCGTATCTTCTGCCGGTAATTACCGGCGTACACTTTGCATCGCAAAGAGAGTTCGTGGGTTTCCTGCATACACTTTGCGGCGTCATATCCGCCGGTACAGGCCGGCGCATAATGCGACGATAATTACCGGCGGCAATGGCGCCGGAATTAAGACGTTTTTCAACGTCAAAAACGGTCCGTTTTTCCGCCGGTATTTCGTCGGATCATGCGTCAGAGAAATTACCGGCGTATGAAATTCTGCCGAAAAGTCCGACGGAAACTCATTATTCCGTCGGATTATCTATGTTTACCGGCGGATGTTGTCCGCCGGTATTAACGGGTTTTCCTGTAGTGGACTTGTCAATTTATAGGATAGTCTTTAGTCTCCTAGTTCATTAGAAAATAAAATTCTGTTGCACTTTCCACTGCTGAAGCTGAGTACATTACCTTAAGGAGTTGTGTGGCCCAAGTCCTTTGGTTAAAGAAATAAATATTGGATTTAGGATTACTTGTATGCACAATTTCAATCCTTTGTGACAACACTAGTGCCATCTACATCTCTAAGAATCATATCCAACATTCAAGGACCAAATACATTGACATAAGTCATCACTTTATTAGAGATAATGTGACCAAAGGAGACATTGAGTTTCACCATGTGGCAACTGAGAAACAACTGGCTGATATCTTTACTAAACTACTAGCCTTCGACATATTCAACATCTTAAGTACCAGATTGTGTGTGATTGACATAAATGTATGAGCATGATACTTACTAAATTTTGAATTTTATATTTTCTGATATATTATCTGTTATTTTCTTTTCTTTCTTTTGTTTCTGACTTTTCTTTTTTCTTTAGTTTTATTTATTAATTTTTATTTTATATATATATATTTGTATTTTCATTTCTATTATTTTATCTTTCTTTCTTTTCCTTTTTTTTCTTTTTTTTGGTCACTCTTGAAATGATATTTTATATATTGTTTTTATTTTTGAAATTTTGTAGTTAATATTTGACATCCCTAAATCAGTTAAAGGGGGAAACACTATTAATTATTTTCCTTCCTCAAACTTCTTTTAGCATTATAATTTTCTTTTCTAAATAATAGTCTATCTCAAATTAATAATTGGACTTTATGATTGAGATCTTTTATATCTTGCTACAGTAATCTATCTTATACAAATAATATTTAAAGTCTTTAAAATACTTTCAAGCTTTCATAATCTTGTTGTTGCACTTATCATATGAACTTGAATCTACTTTGTGGTTTACTCTTTTTTATATTAGAGAGTGAGTTTTTCTTCTCTAATACCTGGAAGATATTCTCATAATTGAGCATATTTAAAAGTTTTGAAAGAGATATACCTTGAAAAAATGGTAAGGGCATAAAATGAGCCCAAAAAAGAAGAAAAACTGAAAAGATGCACATGACTGCCAAAAAATTGAAAGATATACAAAGTATATCAAAAAATCAAAAGATGCGCAAAGTACGCCAACCAATTGACAATAGGCATAAAATGAGCCCACAAGAAAGCAAGCTTTATTTTCTTTCAAACATTAAAATCTTAAAAGAATTCATGTGTCACTTGATATTTTTAAAGGCTTGATTTTGAAATTCCTGATTGTGCCATATTACTTCGGTATATTATTCTATAAGATATTTTTTTGTAACAAAGTCTTGAACGGATCTTTTTTTCTTATCTAATTGATTTCTTTGAGTTAGATCTTCATTTTCAAAAATGGTTTCCCCTATAAGAAGTTCGAGCTAGAGCTAACATGATCAACTGTTCTACTATTTTTTGGATTTTGATGATGTTAACTCATTAATTCTTATAAATTTTTAATTCAATCACATGGAAAACTTATCATATTTATGCTTTGATTTAAGAAAACATGTTGTTTTCATCCTTTATATTATTTTTCTAATATTTTTTCATTATTTTATCTTTACTTTTTATTATTTTTTCTTAGTTTTGGTCCTTCTCTATTCATTTTTGTCCATCCAGAAAAACTTAAATTTTTTATCTCATCATCCTAGATGATATTTCTATCATCTTGGATGATATCTTCAACCCACCCTTCATCTTCTATCTAATACCTGATATGACTTCTCTATTTAAGATTGTAATCATCCCGGATGATCTGATCATATTCTGCTTCAATTATTTATGATCTCCCTGAACAATCCTCTTAATCCTAGATAATCTTATATTTTTCTACTCAATTATTGGTGATCATCCTAGACGATCCACCTGTTCATCTTGTATAATCCACATGGCAAAGTAATTACACATTTAAATTTTGCTTGTACGATCCATTATTATTGATTATCCTGGATAATCCGGTATGACTATTCGAGATGATCACCTGCGTCTAATTTTTCTGGATAATATAATCGCCTTTTTGACAAATTATCCCGAATGTAATAATTTCACCTGATGATCCTGGATGATTTTGCGATCATCATGGATGATAGGTCTGTTTCTGTATAAATAATAGCTTTCAATGGGTTTTCTCACCTCAAATATTCCATTTCTTCATTCCTCTCCCTCAAGCTTTCATATTCTTGTTTATGGTAAGTGGCAAGCGATCTTAAATGCTGGCTGGAAGCTCTTCTAGGGCCAATGTTGACCCTTATTTCACTGAGGTGGCCGACCAAGCTGCCTACCTTCACTATAAGATAGCTGGGATCACCTTATCCCAGATTGTCAGTCCACGTACACTTACTTACCATGTTCTTGATCTTTCCTTTCAATTCAAAACTGCTCTTTGAATTTTTTGCAAGGCTCCGAATTAACTCTTCTTACACTGAACTTCAATCTTATGTCAACTAACATCCTATTGAAATCACTTATCAAGACTGTCATTAGCTCTTTCAATTGTCCACCACTGGAGACAAGCTTCACATCTTGTCTCAAGATCTTAAATTTTACTTGGTTCCAACCAATCACCTTTTGCGAAACACTTTTGTCTCCTATCATAATGGGGCATCCGGAACCTTAGTCAAGAATACTAGGATAATCCAACATGTACTTCATATCTCAATTATCCCCAAAGTTGGTGATCATGTCCACATCACTCCTCTCCTTTTGATCACCACCTTTTACATCATGGCCCATCATGAATTCAACAATGCATATCTTTTTTTCTGATATATTGAATATCTCACTTGCATTAGGGATCTACGGCACCGAAGGAAGCCCAATCTAGCTTTAGTACACATCATCACCCTTACCTTGGAAACCAAGTACAACCTTCAATACCTTGCCCCACCTAATATTTAGCTTTCCTTCTACACCAACAGCTCTCTTCACATTCTTCACAGTACTCATCTCCACTAGGAGCATGAGGAAGATGATGGAGCTGAGGAGTAAGCGGCTCCTGAACCTATTCTTGTGCCTGCTCTGCTTTACTAGCACTCATAGCTGGATCAATAGGTGGAGCTATTTGACCAGTGGGAGGCTCGTTTCAACTCATATGTTGCTATACAGGAACAACAACATACGTTTGATGTTGCTCAATTTGATTCATACGTGGCTCACCAGCAATGGTAGCATGACCAGGACATGGCCTAGTTTGGGGAGCAGTTCATTATACTTTTTAACTTCTTTCAGCCGCCACCACCACCTACTTCTGATGATCAGGTCCTGTCATACTTGTAGTTTTTTTTCCTTGTGTCATTTTTTCTGTGGAGTAGCTTATTTCTTTTTGGTAGTTTCTATTTTGTTTTTTTTATAGTTCCCTCCTCCTTTTTTTGATGTCAAAAGGGGCAGTAGTGGTAGTGTTTTGTATTATTTTATTATACTATTTTTTTTTGTTTTTGTACCATCTGTTTGTTTCAAGTAAAATTTGAACTTCTTGATTCACATTATTTTCCTTATGATGTTTCAATTAAACTGCTTAAATTGAATTTTCTACCGAATATTTATCATCATTAAAAAGGAAGATATTATTGTGAATATGTATTTAGTAATTATAATTTTGATGACAGTAAATATTTTTGATACTTTTATTTTTCTATCACTGTCTTGCTTACTAACATTTCATGTCCAGAAGATCAAATAGTAAATCAAGCTAGCTCAAGATTGGGTAGATTAGGACTGAGTTAGTCTGTAAGTGTCTGTCAAGGGATTTTTCCTTTTCTTGAATCAAATGTAACAAAATGGGTCATGATACTAAGTAACCTTACACAAATACACTCAGGGGGAAATTCTATCAATTTAGAGTTTTCTTTTTTTGATCATATCATCTAGGATGATCCCAAATTATTATGGACGATTAGTTAAAAATAGAAACCCTAATTAGGGCATCCTTGTAAATGCATCCACAATTAAGTAAATCATTCCGGATAATATTAGTATCATCCTGGTTGATAGGCTCAAATAAAAAAGAATCAACCGCCAAATCTTTTAGGAATATTTAATTTTTTGACATCATCCAGGACATCAACCTAGATGGTGCATTATAATTATGCCTAAGTTAGTTAGATAATTAAGGAAAATAATTAAGGTTTGATTACTCGATCATATCATTCTAGACGATGATCGCAATATCATTCGGGATGATCAGTTAACAAACCTTAGTTTCTTCCTAGTCGACCAGGGTGATGTTCTGGATGACACTTAATGTTTTGTACTAATCATCTAGGACGATCTCAAATCATCCGGGACAATCAATTATTTTTTTCCATCATCCAAACATGTAACCAGGGTGATGTTTTGGATGATATCTGATGTTTTAAACTAATCATCTAGGATGATTGTGGCCGATCAGTTATTTTTCCATCGTTCAAGCCAGGTAAAGTTAAGATGAATATAGTGAATTTTTTGATGATATTTGATGCCTTGAACTAATTATACAAGATGATGTCCTATCATCCAAGACAATCAGAATAAAGAAACCTTCTAATCGTCCAGACTCTCCCATATTGTCCTGACTGATTGAGCTAAATTTGATCATACAGTAAGATTTGTCAATCATTCTGGACAATCTTTAATGATTACTTATAAATTAGGGAAAATTTGAATCCCTTCTATTTAAGATCTATTGTTTACACAAGAGAGTATCTTTTGTTGCTATCCTGACCTTAGAGAGCCAAGAGGAGACGGAGAGCAAGGGAGAGAGAGGATATTGTGAGGGGGAATTTGTGAGGGATTTCATAAAGGTTGGTCCAAGAATGGATCTCAGTCATCTTCTTCAGTCATCATCCTTCATTCCTTAGAGGTTCTAGAGAGGTCTATTCAGCAATTGATCAAGGTTCTTTGCCTGCTTCAGGAGGAAGCGAAAGGAGTTGGGTTATCTTCCTGCTTCAGGAGAAAGTGAAAGGAGTTGGGTTCTCTGCCTCATCGGGGTCGGTGGAAAGGAGTTTTTGTACGGGCTTGTCCGCCCTGATGTGGGAGAAAAAGGAGAGACATTGAGTTTAGTGCAAATACCTAGAGGAGAGGCTCCGACGAGTGGATGTAGGTCAAGTTAACAAAACCACTATAAAATTTGGTGTGTTCTTTCTTATTGCATTTTTCATATTTAATTTTCGTACTTTATTTTGTGGTGATTGTTTGTTTGTGATTGTGTTTTTGATTGAGAATTTTTAAAACACCAATTCACCCCCCTCCCCCCCTCTCTTGGTTAGGATCAGGCTAGTTTATAAGGGCTTGAAATCCCTAACAAACTTTCATAGGGAACTATTAAGGGTTTCCTTATAGTGGCAAGAGATGTCAAAGAAAATCTAAACTATTGTAAGGTATTAGTTTCTTATGGATGTAGGCACTTATAATTAATTACATCTTAGTTATGACACCAAAGAAAACACTCAATTAAAGATGTTAGTTCAGTCTCATGGATTAAGCCTATGTGATCAAAGTGATAGTCTTTATTAGTGGAGATTGCTTCAAGTGAGTAATTATGCACATAAGGCCTTACAAAGAGATAGAGCAACGAGATAAGAGAAATAACTTTATGATGCGAACATAGCGATGTGGATATGTGGGCATTACATTTCATGCCGAAGGGACTACCAACCATAATGAAGAAATAATGGACATTAGTTTAGAGGGAAATTTTAAAGGAATTGATTCAAGAAAGTTATTGAACAAATGGTTCTTTGAGGAACCAAAACAAAACTAGCAGAATTGAGAGACGAGGCCTAGAGCTAGGTACACCATCATAAATGGTTAAACATATAACTTATTTGTAATGTTTTCAGGTGATCGCTAATCAATGCACCCTGATCTTGATCGCTTAGTTTAAGGGGGTGTTTGGATGGTTTAGTTTTATTCTTAATTTAGATTTTAGTGGCTTGAAATGAGACTAAAAGTTAAGCAATGAAGAAAATAATAATTTTTTGAATGAGAATATTTAGATTTATGGAATTTCATTTTGATGGAACTCAAATCAGGATGTAAACCCAAGATAAATCCTTAGTATGGTTATGAGTTTAAGGTTTATCTATTCCCCTTACCTTACATTTAGAGTCCTAGCAACTCATAGTTGCTCATGCTACTATTTGTCCTCTTGACAAGGCATCTAGTCTAGAAGTGTTATTTGTTATTTTCATAACAATTTTCTACATTTCATACTATAAAAAGAGAGAAATTCATCTACTTTATATTTCTATTAAAATATCTACTTTATATTGTTAATCTATATTAGTTATAATATAATTAAGAAGTTATACTTTGATTTTGTGATTACATACTTGTACCATAATCTTACTGACCCCTTTTTACCTTTGATTGACCATATTTTTTGTTATCTACCACTAAGAGAAATCTTAACTATGTTCTACTTATTTTAAATACTATAATATAAAATTTATTTCTTGTGCGTTTATCCATATTCATCCTTAATTTGATAATTCATTTAAGAAAAGCTTTCATACTTTTCAGCCGTAGACACCTCAGAGTCAAATGCATATATGGAGATTGATTTTCATAAACATTATGAAAAGAGTTATTAAATAAATTTGAAATGAATATTTTATTATTTTTTTAAGCTTTTGTATTTATTAAAAATACAAGAATATTTATCATCTCAAATCTCATTCTACAAATTAAAGTCATTTAATTTTGCTAAATGAGCCAATTTGTCATGTACGAGTTTTGATTCGCTGGGTTGCATGTCTCTTTCGAAATGGCATGTCTTATACATTTTATTTTTCATTTAAGACTCATTTAGTTGTTCGAAGGTATAAAATACCTTTCAAGAAAAAACAAAAAGATAAATTTTTTTATTCATTGTATACATATTGATAAAATCATTATATTTGAGACTTCTATTTTTTTTAAAAAAAATCAATAGGAATAAAATTATGTCTCGATATGCGATGTGGCTAATTTTATTCCACTTCTATATTTCCATTAATTTTATATAATTCTTTTTATTCTCAAATGGTTATCTTCCATGTTTATATCTATGAATGTCTAATAATTCAGTTGTATTTATCTTTTCTCTTACAATAATTAAAAAAAAATCATTTCAACTTTTACATGGAACAATTTTTTATTTGTTTAAATTACATTCAATACCTAACGATGAATTTAATAATTTATTTACATATTTTCTTATCTCTATTAAAAAAATGAAATTTGACTATGACACTAATGACATGTTAGTATGCATAAAGTAAAAAATCTCAGGCAATTAAGATACCAATATTTTATGTTAATTTTTTTATCTAAAGTATCCTTTGAAGAATCAGGCATTCAATGCTTGATCTTGAATTTGAACTACCAGCTTTAATTTTCCTGCTTTTAGCCTTTAATTTTGAAGTAATATGCATGAAGAAATTGACTAAAAGGATACGAATTTCTGAGATATTGTAAAGATTTCTGTCATTCATTCATTGAGCTCTTTCATTCCTTGGACTGTGACAGCTAACAAACTCAAAATTGTAGATGACCTCATTGCCATTTGTTCATAATTTCATTTTATTTTAATTTTTTATCACTTAATTTTGTTCTTAATTTATCATAATCTATAGATAATATTTATCTTGAAATTATGGCGAAATTGATAATGGGATGTTGTCTGTTAATTTAATACATTTGGTTTTCTCTACTTAAGCTTAGGCGCTTTATTTGGGACGGCTTTTTTACTGCTTCTTAAAGAAGTTTTATAGTACTAGAGAACTGCTTTAAGAAACTATAAAAATGCTATTTGTGACAACTTTCTTATTGTTTTCTAAAACATCTTTCAAATAAAAAGTTTCTAAATGAGAAATTTTTGTACTAAATAACTTGGTCTAGAAATCGGAAAAAATAGTAGTCAATTCAAACGAAGCTTTTAAGGTTCATTTGGGATAGTGGGAGTGCTTTATAATTTTTTAATATTTATTATTTGTATTTTCTTTTATAAACTTTTTTTTTTTAAACTACAAAATGCATTAAATAAAGAAAAAACCCCTAATACAAACTACTAACAGCTAGAAAGTCTATCATAGTCCTCCTTTGACAAAGACAAGAAAGTAGGAGGAAAGTTATTACATAAAAGATCTTCCAAAAAAAAATCACCCAACAAGGCCAAGTTAGCATAACAATCGGCTAACTTATTACATTCTCTATTAACACAATGAAATAAGAAACTACCAAAATCCTTAAGGAATGAGAAGTCTTCAAATTCATCATTCTAGAGCGGATAAGCTTTACCAACCGAAGCTTTCAAGTACTATATAACATTATAGCTATCACCCTAAATAATAATACCTTTTGAGTCCATCATCCATTCTTTGATAACCTTCTTTAATGAACGAAAAGCCAATAATTCCAGAAAACCATTGTCCCAATGCATACATTAAAATCCAAAAACAAGAAAAAATATTCATTTATGATCTCTAAATACACCACCAACTCCTACTTCATTAGAATTCAATAAAGTAGCATCAATGTTAACTTTAATCCATTTTGGTGGAGGGGGATGCCAAATAAAGGAATTCAGTCTTATCAACTAGTTAGCACCCGAGTGATCTGAAAAGAGATTAAAATTCAAAGAAATAGATGCTATACTAATAGCATTAGACACCACAAATGTCAAACCAAGCTCTTTCCCTTCATGAACCAAGTTGTTTCTACTTTTCCAAGAGAAGAACACCAAGGAGAAATATAAATTTGAAGTGAAAGGATTAACCTTTGATTTGCTTTTCAAGTTCAGAATACATTTTGTCAGGTAGGAGAATGTAGGAATAGAGAAACCCCACCTATTCACCAGTGCGATTGCTTGAAGCAAATTTGAACATTTCATCAAAATATATTCAAAATTCTCTATCGAATCATAGCCCCTAGGACACAAATTAATAATTAGTAACTTTCTGTACATTAGAAAATCCATTGTTGGTAGTGCATTCCTCAACAAACCCCATCAAAACTATTCAACATAAAGATTTAGCTTTAGTTTCTTAAACTAGCTCTAATGGTCTGACTTATTTTCTGCACAGCACATAGCTAAAACAGCTATTATTTTACCAAAAAAAATATTGATTAATTCTAGTTCATCGTTTGATTGTTCTGGATAAATTTTGATTTATGAAATGACACCAACAAGCAAATTACCAAAGTATTTAAGTAATTCCACCTGATTCCAACAACCATTCAAAATAAAATTATACAAGGTCGGAAAATCACCTTCCACCGTAGCAATGAACGTTGGCCAATTATCTAGTCTTCTATCTAATATCCATATATCATTTAAAATGTTGATAGAGTTCCTTGCAGCAATTTTGTATCTCACTATAGGTTTGAGAGCTTTAGCTCCACTAATAATAATTTTCCATGTTGAAGAAAAGTATCTCTTAATATCAGCACCCATGACATATCTACCATATTTAGCTGTCAACGATTTATTTAGTAATGAATCAGGATTCTTTATGAATTTTTCTCTCAATGGTCCAACTGTAGCAACCGAAGAGTGGATTCCCCGTCCTCCATCACACAATTGTTTGGAAAGATCTTCCCATGCCATATAATGAATACCATGACTGCCATCTTCCTTTCTCCATAAAAATTCTTTACACATCTTATCCAATTCCTTAAAAATCCTTAAGGGAATCAAAGAGTGGGAAGAGTAGAATACAGGTATGGAAAGAATAACATATTTAATTAGAACAAATTTTCTTGGAAAAGAGATATACTTGTTTCCCCATACATCCAATTTACCCGATACTTCTCCAATTTAGCCGATACTTTCTCCAGAATATGCAAAAAATTCAAAGATTTCATACTTCTCAAGGACATTTTGATACCCAAATAGGCATATCTTTCACTTCCTTGAAACCCAATAAATTAGAAACACCTCTTCTCAGGTTTCGTTCCATTGAATTTCCAAAATGAATTGATGATTTCTTCAGATTAATGAGCTAACTCGTCCAACATAAATAATCAATTAAAATTTTCTTAATTTTACTCAGATGACCAATCTTAGCTTCAGAGAATATTAGGATGTCATCAGCAAACATAAGATACAAATTTTGGGAGCCAACGGTGTAGTTTTTATTCCCAAATTTCTTCCCTTTAACATAAAGCTGTTGGTTAAAAGGTACGAACATATAATGAAGAGGTAAGGTGATAGTGGACATCCTGTCTAAATCCACTCCTCCCTTCGATCCAATCTGAACCAACCCCATTTATTTGAATAGAAAAAGAAGGATCCACAACACTCTCCATCAATAATTTAAAAAACATCATTACAAAGCCAAAATACTTTAGAACTTGCTTAAGAGTCTCCCATGCAATACTATCACAAGCCTGTTCCATGTCAACTTTAAAAGCAACCAAACCTTTTTTAGTTTATATAATTTAAACTTATAGAATATTTCTTGAGCAAGAAGGATGTGATCCGATAAAGATCTCTCTTTGACAAAAGCCGATTGAACATCTGAAACCAAGCAATTAATTACTTTCATCAATCTATTTAACAATACTTTTGTAGCATTCTTATATATTGATAAACAAAGGCTAATTGACCTAAAGTTTGATTGAATAAGAGGGTTACTCTCTCTTGGAATGAGAACTACCAAAGTTTTCGTCCATTTAGAGCACATCTTACCCATAGATAACAAGAGAAAAAATGCTTGACAAATGTCTTTAGCAATCAACTTCCAATAAGATTTTATAAATGAATAAGAGATTCCATGCATCCCAAGTGAAATATTATGACCAAGGCTTCTATCCACTGTTTCAACCTCTTCAAAGGAGAATTCATGATCAAGGAGATCATAATCCTCTTGGCTCAAGATTTTTGGTGAAGAAGGCCATCCCTCCAAGCAACATTCTTTATATCTCCATTTTTCCTCAAAGTAATTGAAAAAAAACCTCTCTAACGGTCGACAGATACTCCACTAGAAGTCCTTCCTCATTCTTTATTTGATTAATAATATTTCCATTACTTCTTCCATTAGCACAAGCTTGAAAAAAACTTGAATTTATATCTCCTTCTCTAAGCCACTTTACATTGGCTCTTTGTTTCCACCATGTGTTCAAACAGACAAGAGTGACATTCAAGTCATTGACTTTGGATCTCAACAATAGTATTTTCTTTTCTAGAAAATTGCTACCAATTGATTCTTGAAGCTGTAATTCTTCAATTTCCTTTTTCAAATTCTCTTTCAATTCCAATAGATCCTTGTGTTTAACTTTACTCCAAAAAACAAAGCTCTAAGAGATCTATAAAATTTTTTTGTTGAGGGCATCCATTGCATTTCCACTAGCAAATTTGGTCCATGATTTGTTTACAATTGCTACTTATGCCATATAAGATAACCAAACATCCTCAAATCTTAGTACTTTGTTATGAAAGAATTCTTGAACAAAGATCTTCAAAACAATGGGACAATGGTCGGAGGTGACCCTTGCCAAATGCCTCACTGAAGCTTGGTAAACCAATTCCAACAACTTGGAGTTAAGCAAACATCTATCAAATCTTTCCAAAATCCATACACTACCCTCCTTATTATTGTACCAAGTGATATTCGGACCTACAACCCCTATGTTATGCAAATCATTTGTTCATAAAGTTTTTAATTTCTAGTAGGCCTTGAGAAAAAGTAAATTTCTTTCCACCTCTTTTATCTTCTTGGGACAAGATACAGTTAAAGTCCTCCCCCCCCCCAAAACTACTAAAGGCAAGACCAAAGTAGAATGCCTCTCCACAGACTCCCATAACTTCCTCCTCTTGCATAAGTCTTTACTAACATAAATAGTAGAAACAATTCATCTACTTTTATTGGTAATTTTCAGATCCACTATAACACATTGATTTGAAGCTTCCAATAAAGTAAAAGAAGACTAATTTGTCCTCCAAATCACCAAGATACCTCCTGACATACCAACCGAAGGAAAAATAAAAATATCTCAATCAACTCCAATGAATTTATTAAACTCATATCTACTAATAGAAGATATTTTAGTTTCAACTATTCCAACAAACAAAATGTCCCACACTCTAACAAAATCATTCAAATACAAGGAGGCTTCTCTTTTGTTCGCCCCCATACCATTCCAAAAAGCTAAGTAACTCATTAAGCCAATAAGAGGGAAGGAACTCATTAAGTCAATAAAAAAATCCCAATCAATTCACCTTCTTCCACTTCTGCTGTAACAAAGCCCATATTTCATCCATAGAAGCCTCTTCTCCATCCATAGAAGCAAGGATATTAAGGCTATTATAATTATTCTCAGCAACATTGCAAGGGGGGCACAAATTTTTTTCCTTACTAGAAGAATTTACGTTTGTTTATCAACAGAATTACAAACCATCAAATCTGATAATGTAATAATCTCCTTTAGGTCACATCCACCTTGTTCAGCTATTTTTTCCATAATCACTTCAGACTTTTTAGCCATTAGATCTTCAATCACTTCTTCCTGAACTTCTTCATGAACTGGATTCAACACATCTAGTTCATGTATTTTGAATACAGGTTTAGTTTTTGGCAGATCCACTATTTTTTGTGTTCCCCAATTTCTTCTACTCCTTCTATGATTTATCAACATCCAAGGCCCATAAGATGTCTCATTTGTGTTATAATTTAACTGATATGTACCTTAGTTAATTACAAATTCCTGTTGCTTCACCTTCACATTCTTCTCACCTATTTCCACATTCAAACGAAAAGCACTATTTAAATGACTAACCTTACTGTACTTGAAACAAAATGTTGAGATCTTCTCATACTCCACTTTTTGAATAAAACATCCATTCATCCCTTCAACCCAAACCCCAAACTCCCAAGGGTAGTTATTTGACAAGCTCTACTTTGACGCATACTCTAGAGATTTCCCTTCTCCCCCATTGAAACAGAACACCATCAATTTTTAGAGGGATTCCAATCAAAGAAGTAATAATTGCAACATTAATTTCATCCCAGCAATAAAGAGGAAGGTTGGGCATTCTTACCCAAACAGGAGAAGACAATCCTCGTAAAGAATTCGGTGAGAATTTTGTGCTCCATTTGTCAATACCTACAACGTGTCCGTTCACAAACCAGGGGCCACCAGATAAGACATTCTCCATCGTTTTATTAGAAAAAAAATGAACATAGCACCCATCCAGAAACTAGCACAGCAAAATGGAATTTACCAAACTTTGACCATTGACAGCACAATTCATTAGCTACCACCTGAATTGAAATGAACTTGCCAAATACCTCACCACCACCGAGTATTGAAGCTTCTTTCAATTAATTTTCACATTTGGTTCAAACAATCTAACGGCCATACCATCTTCAGATAAAAATTGTTCCCCATGGACAAATCAACTTTAATATAAGGCCTCTTATTCCATAGATTATTCAATGTTTTATCTCCCACTTTAATACCAGCATTAACTTCTAAAATTTCAGCATCAATATTTCTTTTTGGAGCAATTTCACAAAAAGTTGAAGGAATAAAATCCTGAACTTGGACTGAAGGATTTTCCGCTGTTGACCAATTAGATTTGGGAATGTTGCCAAACCTCTTGACAAATGTTTGAGGAAGAAGATCCAAAATCCTTAGATTTAGACAAATCACTCTTATGTGGAGAAAAATCCTGAACTTCATTAACATATTGTTTCACAAGGATTTCCCGCCAAACCTGAATTAGATTTGGGAATGTTGCCAAACCTCTTGACAAATGTTTGAGGAAGAAGATCCAAAATCCTTAGATTTAGACAAATCACTCTTATGTGGAGAAAAATCCTGAACTTCATTAACATATTGTTTCACTTCTCCCTTACCCGAAATCGATGGTGGGGAAGTAAATTTTATCTCCTTTGGTTCTCTGATTACCAAGGGCCCATTGAAGAACTTGAAACTGGGTGATCCCACACCCCGTGAAGATGCAGATGAATTAGTAATGATGTAGGAGGTGATAGACGGAGTTGTAGCAATCCGGGAGCAATTTTTTTTTATAAATTCGGTATTGAAGTTGTTGTAGGGAAAACATCTTAGTTATTTTGGATGTAAAAACTTGTTTTCAACATAATTTTTTTTTTTTTTTAAAAAGTGAGAAAACAATGAAAAATATTAATAAAAAAATTTATTATTGTTATCTAAAAAAACAAACATTGAAAAAAATGCCCCAACAAATCCTTACATTTTTCATTCTACATAATTTGTTTGCTTTGTTATGAGTTTTGCTATAGAAATATTATATTTCTTATCAATGATTTGAATTTGTATTATTATTTAAATTTACAAAATTTTGCTTTCATAAATATTTACAAAAATCTTATCAGTACAAAAAGGTTTAGTTTATATTTTTTTTGTAATATGACTTAACAAAACTTCATTTCATATGAGAGTTTATCTAACGTTGCTTCTCAGATATATATATATAGTTGAACAAATTTTTTCAAAAATATGAACCAAACGACACCAAATTCAACCCAATCCAAGCTCAAACAGGTCCAAATCAAAGGCCTGAAGCGCATTTGGAAGGTTCAAACCATAATTTGGATTAACAAACGGTTTCCAAACATTACATGCGTATAGTTGAATCTAGCAAATCAATGAGATAAATCCAATAAGCCCAAGATTGCCAAATTCTTATAAAATTAAGACATTCAAATGCCCAATAAAAAGTCCATGATCAAGGGATTTAACATTGGCCATCCATTCAAACCACTGCAAATTTTCCCTTGATCTACCTTCTATTTACTGGTCATGCTACTCTCAATAAACAATAAATAGATCTGTCATTTCCCCAATCTCTATTCAGAACTAGATTTCAACCCGGCCATCAATTGAAGCCAGATTTTCACCCGACCACAAAACTTTGCCTTACTTTTTATCTACATTCATAACTGGATTTCAACCCATGGCTGATTATTGTAATCTGATCATACTAAAATTCAGGGACGAGTCAGTCACTTGTAATCTAATCAAACACTAGTGTCATTTCAACTAGGCGCAGCCCTGTGGTTTTTCCTTTTTCCAGTGTTTTCCATGTAAAAATTATTGTGTTCCTTTTTTCTTCTATTTGTGTGTTGGATTTCTATTCAATGTTGAGAAAAAAAAATTTAGCTCTATAGCCAGCAATAATTTGGCTCCATATGTGGGAACACAATCCCACTGTCCTAAATAGTTTTCCAATGGCCAACATGCATAGTAATCACATTTTAGGATACTCATGCACCAACACCCATCAATCCAAGAATAAGTCTATGGATCATGGATGTCAAGTATCTTCCTCTTTTTATCCTGGGAGGAAAAACACTTCTAGAGAAGGAACTTCAGAGCCTTTCCTAGACAATCTTATCCGAAAGATGGAAGAATCTCAAAATGAGATCCTTCAACTCCTACGAGAAACTCGGCAATTGATCCTAGCACCACAAGAAGAGATTCTTCCTCCTCGAGATCCACCAATAGCCGAAGGTGTTCAACCCAAACATCATCAAGTAGAGATTCCTTTTCCACCACTAAGAAGACATCTACAATCACTTCAAGAAAACAAACTTTTTCACACAAAAAGTTCTACTCATCCTTCGCACATAGGTCAGCAACCTCGCATTCCTCCGGACATCCCTGAAGACTTGGCTTATTTTGTACTAGAGAAACCCATATATGAACAAGGATTGATTTAACTTTCATACTTAACTACTCTAGGGTGGGGAGTAGGTCTGGTGGGAGAAGTTATTAACTCATTTCAATACTTTGTATCTGGAGTACTCTGCTTAATTTCTTCTACAGTCTTAGGCTTTGGCGGTACTTATTATGCACTACTATGTTATGAAACTCTTGAAGAATCTTTTTCATTCTTTGTTTATATATGGAAAGATAGAAATAAAATGGATAATAGTTGGAGTTATATATGGATGATAGTTAGAGCAGCAACTCTCCTAGGGTTACTCATCTAGGATCCCTAGGAAAGAGGATCAAGTTTGACCTTACGAATAGCTTCATGCATTATCTCCCTTCAACCCTTTGAGATAAATCTGCCAAAAGGAAGGAAAAGCTTTGTCTTATTCTATTCTTGAGCTATTTTTCTTCACGACCCCCTATAGTATCATCACCACAGATAGTTAGAGTCAGCAGCTCTCCTAGGGTTACTCATCTAAGATCCCTAGGAAAGAGGATCAAGTTTGACCTTACGAATAGCTTCATGCATTATCTCCCTTCAACCCTTTGAGATAAATCTGGCAAAAGGAAGGAAAAGCTTTGTCTTATTCTATTCTTGAGCTATTTTTCTTCACGACCCCCTATAGTATCATCACCACAGTAGAGTATAACCACAAAGTTTGGGAAGGATTGGTGTGGATCTATGCCTAGGACACCAAAACATTGAATCATGAAAGATGAAAGGTATGAAAGAAATATTTTCTAGTGATTATGAGGCCCTGATTCTTGATTGGAAGGGACGCGCCCAAATGCACTTTGCTGAGCTCCCTTGTAACACCCTACATCATAAACGGTGATAATTAGTCTAACATTATTTCCCAGTTAAAGGTAGAATATAATATCTTCATCAATGGAACTTACAAGATCTATCACCCTTGACTGAAGCCATCCCTCATTACCCCATTCTAGCAAGATTCAAGCTATTGAGCATTGATTGCTACCATGGTACATTCGACCCCACGAGCATATCGTTCAATATAGAACCATTATGCATATTCAGTGAGCCTCTGATGCACTCCTCTTCCAGGTTTTTCTTACCACGCTCAAAGGACAAGTTCAAATATAGTTGTATTCACTTCTAACATGAATGATCCCAATAGTCATTAAATTGGCCAATGTATTCGTCAAATAATTTATCACCATTAAAAGAATTGCTAAGGATTTTTCTCACCTCTCTAAGATTCACCAAAATGAAGGAGAATCACTTAAGTAGTATTTTGAATAATTTTTCAACTAAAAATCAATAAATTCTAGGAGTGGATCTAGAATTACTGAGAGGAGTTTTCCTTGGAGGCCTCTGCTACGATCCCTTTTACTCGGCACTTATACGAGAAATAATTCTTTCATATGCTAATTTGATCCATCATGTGGAGGCGCAAATATCAGCAGATGAAGCATTAGTGCTCCTAGGAAGAAATTTGAGCAACCTTCCAAAAAGTAAAAAAATGCTCCTATAACAAATAACTCTTTCTTGTAGTGAAAGAAATAAGGGAAGAATATCCAACCTCCTAGACCTCCATTTCCATGGCACGGGTTTTGACAAGAATAATAGTATATACGACTCAATGAATCATCAGCCAATGTATTGATGTCCATTCTATATCAAGAAAATATTAAGTGGCCTAATCCTTTGAAGCTAAATACAAGAAATCAGGATCAATATTATTATGCCCATTATAGTCATGGGCACACCACTTAAGCATATAAGCCGATCAAGAATAAAATTGAGAGACTTATTCAACAAGGTTATCGTTGATAGTTTATCCAAAATTCACTTTTTTGAAATGATGCTCATCCCACTGAGGGTCAAAATCAACAACAATAAAGATAACTGTTGAATAATAATTAAATGATGGGTGAGATTAAAACCATTCTTGGCGAGCCCTTTTTGCCAAATTAAGTCATATTGGATATAGATAAAAAATTAATACTAAAGATGTCTTGTATCGACCATTCATTAATTTTGAAGATTCTAATTTTGAGGTAGTAAAAATCCCTCATCAAGATCCACTCATAATTAATATGGGGATAGGTGACCCGTGTTACAACATCAAAATAATTTTTGTGGACAACTGGAGCTCCATGGATTCCTTATTATACTATACTTTTTTCAATATGGGTCTCGCTAAAGAAAACCTTCAAAACCCATTATAGGACCACATATAGATTTGATAATTAACCTATACAAGTAGAAGTGATAATTAGTCTCCTGATTGTACTTAGAGAATTTCCTCAACCAACTACTCATATAATAAAATTTATTGTGGCAAAATTAGGTCAGCTTATAATGCTATTTTTTGAAGACCCCTCTAGTCAATCTTTAGAGTTTTCACCTATATTTTGCACTTAAAACTAATATTTTTTGCCCGTATTAAGATTGGTATGGTGCAAGGAGACCGACAAGTGTTATCTTAAGTAGGCTCAACCACACCCATCAGTTACCTTAAGCATCGAGGATTTAGATCTTCAAAATGAAGATATCCCTCAGAAGGCTTCTCCTGTGAAAAAATTCACTTATATATCCATATCAGAAGTGCACCCTTAAATGATTATATGATTTGGTTCTTTTTTATTATAGGTCTTATTTTATCCTCTATCACTTCTATATTGAATATAGTGTAGCTCGAGTATCAATAGTTATTGATAGCACTACTTATCTTATATCATGTACTTTCTCCCAAGTTATTATACGGGAGTATATATCCCTTCTATGTTGAGTATGGTGTAACTCTAAAATCGTTAGGGAGTTGTATTATCTTATAAAATATAGTCATGTATTTCTCATTCTATTATGATATTATCTCCTTCTTTAAAGAGGATAAAAAATGACAATTAATAACAAATCTAATCTTTTTATCCATGATTTAATAAATACAAAATCTTTATTGTGTCTCAATCACCAGATGATCAATTATTTGGGTATTCAATATAACATCTTATATTTAAGTTAATGTCATTAAGCAGTGCTCTAATATATAGCTTTGAATAGGTCAAACATCCTAGGAGGATGTCAATAAAATCATAAAATCTTTAATTTGAGAAATATATAATCTTTATTATATCTCAATCACAGGATGATCAATCCAAAGGGGATTATATCAGACCTCTTCCATATAGGTTAACTTCATCGAGTAAACGCTCTAACATACAACCTAAGAAAGGTTAAACATCCTAGGAGAATGTATTTTATCTCAATCACTGGATAATCAATCCCAAGGTGATTTGATATAACCTCCTTAATACAAGTTAATGCCATCAAACAAATACTTGATAAACAACCTCGAATAGGGAAAACATCAAAGAAGGATGCTTATCAAATTCTCTCAGGTCAAATGAGCCTACTAAAACATTTCTCAATATCTAATTGGAAATGAAATTAAGAAAATTTCATATACATATAAGAAAGAAAATAAAACATCATCAATAACATCTTGATAAATCACTAAACATAACACACACATCATATGAAAATTATCAACTCCAGATACAAACAATAATCACTAAAACATACAAAGTGGTACAACCAACAATAGAAAAATACTATAGAATCTAAACATAATCATCCTTAATCATAAAAGCCTTATGCAACTCACTCTTGATGTTATCACTATCTGAATCTGAAAAAAGAATTGCCAAAAGCCATTCTAAGTGTCAGACCGTCTACCTCAACTCCAATACTGCACTGCACTAAATGAACAACTTTAAGAAAACCTTTGATAAAGCCTTCCTCCATATACTCCAACATGAAGGCCTTCACCTCTACATGATATATATGATCACGAGCTTCCTGAATCTGATCCTGGATAATTATCTTGAAGGTAATAGGCTCCTTGAATTCTTTTATGACTCTGGAGGTTAATTATTCTTATTTGGACTTAGCTTCCTTCTCATAAAATAAACTTTAAGCATCTTCATCTCATTTTTAATTGATGTAATCTTCTCTAAAAGTATTTACTAATATTTCACATATTGATTGATCATTATTTGTGCATCCACCAACTCAATATGCAATTAATCCATCTGTTGATTCTATAAAGGGGTTGAAATAGCCATAGTAGCAAACTCTACTAGCTGCTCCTCTTCTACCTTCATCTCCCTGATTTTTCCATCATACTTCTTCTTATACTCTTTTTTTAGTCATTCAAGGTCTTGGTCAATTCAATTTCAAGATATATACATTGCATCATCTGAAATAATAAGAAAAATGATTCATAACAAATATATCTTTATGAAAAAGTAAAAAAGAAAAGGCAAAAATGAAAATGGAAACTCATGAACTCCTCAGCCTATCAACAACCAACACAATGATGTTTCAAAACATCTTATAGAATTTATGACATAGATGGAGAGGCATTGTGACTTTGCCAAAAACTATCAAAATTGTCTCCAACTTTATTTCTAGGGTGTCTATAGATCACCCTCATTCCTTGATTATTTAAGAGGAACCTTCAAAGTTTTCACAATTACCTCTTAGATTTTAGCTTAATTCTTTAGCATATAGACATGTGGTCATCGTTATTGAGTAGAAAGTTTCACCTTGAATAAATACTCTACATCTACATATCCAATCAAATATTATACCTCATGGTGAAGAGTGTTGAAATCAAGAAGATTTAACTTCTTTAATAAATCTTCTACTCCAACGTGAAGGTGGATAGGTAAATCCTTCATCTTCCCCAATTTCTCCAACAAATGCCAATCATTCTATATGAAGAATAATCCACTAACCTTGCTCTTTGCTGGTTCTCGAGTATGAATATCCAACCACTTGGATCTGAGAGTTACAACCCTGTGTATATCAAGTAAGTCAGCCCAACTTAGAAAGACACAACAGAGATAGCACCACCACATGATCCCTAAAAAACATGATCAATCCCATTATGATTGACATAGCCCTATAAGAAAACTTATACAAACTCACTACAAATATTCTTGAAATATTAATCACCTCTAGGGGAGGTTGAAATCATAGTCATGCTCACCAACTGAACTTATACACCATTAAAAATCTTAGAGGAGGAGAGCATACATGATCTAACATTTTAGGTACCTTCATTTCAAGATCATTAGGGAAGTGAAATTTCTTCCTAAAAAAGATCAAGAAGTCACCGATAATGGTGGAGACAACATCATCATCTTTGGCCACTTCTTAAGCCTTCTTCAGACGCTTAGACTAGATAACAAGGTGATCTCCTTTGGCTGGAGGGATTTTGATGGAGGTGTGATCACTCATTTAAACTTCTACACTAAAGAGGGATTTTTTTTTTATAATTCTATTCGTTGGAGGAAAAGTCACCATGCCTCTCCATCTATGTCATAAATTCTATAAGATGGTTAAATTATCCTACATATCAAAAATAATGGAAAGCCTCTATAGTAAGATGAAAAGTGGTGGAGAAATAGAAGGAAAGGCTGAAAAATTCTATCTTCTACATAAGAGAGGGGCACTGAATTTTAGTAGGGGATGCCACCTATTAAAAATAGTGGAAGGCCTCAACTATAAGAAAGTTAGAGGGAGAAAGAGGAAGGAGAAATTTTTTATTGCCCAAGTGAGGGTGATTATATGAAATTTGCCTCCAATTATATTTTAAATTCTTTAAATTTTTCTTGAGTTTAAAGATTTTTTTATCCCCATCATGGAATTTTTGGAATTATAAAAAAAAATTATGGGGCCTGCATACAAATAATTAAAAAAAGGGGTGAAAGGGTGGCCTTTGCTGCCCTACTATTTTAAAAAGTGGAGGCATACTATGCCGATGTAGAAAAAAAGGAGTTAAAAAAATTCCTCTTAGGGGCTCGCCTCTTCGCACGCCGACCCATGAGTCACCACCAGAAACGGCCAGCAAGATAGCCTGCTAATTCGTCCACTAAAACACATCTAGGCCCCAATTTTTGAAATGAATATTCCAAATCAGATGCTTTTGGGGCCCGCAGAACCATTTTGCAACATTTTGGACTAATTTTTTGCACTTTTGGAGCTTAATCTAGCTTATATAATCAATTTTGGGCTATTTTAAATCTTTTGGAAGGCAATTTTCCACCTTTTTGCAATTTAATAATTTTGAAATGTTGTGATATGTATTTTTAGACTTCTGGAGCTTCGACATTTAAAAATAACAGGCAACTGATATATCATCAAAAAATTATCTTAATATGGCATGAATCATTAGGTAAAATTAAGCTAGAAACTTCAAAAATTAAACTTGGGAACATTTAAACTCTAATTTAAGCAAACTTATTGTCAAACTTAACATCTCAAAAGCAAGAACCCAACAACACCAAATTCAACCCAATATGAGCTCAAATAGGTCCAAATCAATGGCGTGAAGCACGTTTGGATGGTTAAAACCAGAATTTGTATTACAAAATAGTTTCCAAATGTGACATGCTTATAGTTAAATTAAGCGGCACATTGATATAAATTAAACTAGCTTAAAGTCACCAAATTCTAATATCATTAAACATTCAAATGACTAATAAATTGTCCTTGATCATGGGCTTTATCATCTACAGTCCATTCAAACAACTCCCAATTCACCCTTAGTCTTCCCCTTATTTACTAGCTATGCCACTCTCAAAAAAATAAAAATAGACCCCTCATTTCTCATGGGAGGAAACCCGAGGAAGGAAGAAAAGGAATGAAGAGAAGGAAGTAAAGGAAGAAGAGAAACTTGATCTCTCTTGCCACTACTCTTCCTCGACCACTATCAGACTTCTGCCTGACCACTGACTACCATCGGATCTTTTCCCAGCCTCTGACTCACACTGAACTTCTGCCTAATTGCTTACTAATGTTGAATTTATGCCAAACCATCAATTAAAGATAGATTTCCTTCCGTACACCAAATGTCATCAGGTTTTTGATCTTTATTTGTAATTGGATTTTAACATAATGGTTGATTATTATAATATAATTGTCCTTAAATTTAGGGATGAGTTTTTCACTTGTAATATAATTAAACACTACTATAATCATATCATTTTGGCATGACCCCATGGTTTTTCCCATTTCCAAGATTTTTAACCTAAAAAATCTGGTATTCCTTTTTTTTATTTGTATGTTTGATATATGTACAATGCTAAGATAAACAATTTTAACTCTATCACCTCATATATTCTAGCCCGCAACAAACTTAATGTTTTAAAGATCCATATTAGATACAATGTATTGTAAATGTCCTTAGCATTTACAAAGTGTAGGAAACCAAGCAAGGTTACCCCTCAAGATATGAGTTATTTGTTGATCGATACTAAACTTCTTTAAAAGAGTGTTTTAGCATTCTCAGGACAAAATATGATCTCTGAAGTTCATCCTATCAAATGAAAATTTTGACTCAATATTCAGAAAATTTTTAATTAAAATTGGGTGCATCAGAACTCAAAATCATGAAATTTAGGGTAAAATGCGCGTAATATCTCCCAATTCCAATGTCATTAAGCCATTCACATGTTAAACGAATAATTTATGATAAAGAAAATTAATATGAATTTTATAATATAGTTTTTAGAAATTATGAATAAAATAATTAAAAAAAATCCACTCCAAAATATTCTGAATATATTTTCATCCCTTGAATGAATGGGTCCCTAGACCTTGAGCTAGAATGGAAGAGATCATTCCTTGAATATCAATATTGAAGGCCATCCTCACCAAATAAAAATCACACGACCAGCATAATTTGACCACCATCAATCAAACACCATAGATCAACCACTGTCACACCCAACTATGGTAGCTTGAATATTATAACTAACTAATGTTGCCTAACTTTTTTTATTTGGCCATTTCATGGAAAAAAATATGACATTTAATGTTTTGGTTTAACTAGTTTGGATTTGTTATTGTCGTTCTTACTCATTTGAACTTGAATCAAGTCAATACATATTCTTAACACTCAATCACTTTCCTAATGAATACACCTTTCAGTTAAATGTCTCATTGAAGGGTGGGTATAGAAATATAGGACATGTTTCATTCATTAGTGTTTTTTAATAGTTGCAGAAACCAAAGTTGTTCCATATTCTAGATCTCCATTAGAATTTAATCCCAAGTTGTGTTTAATGAGGTGTAATATGATGAATTATATTAAAATTTGTGAAGGGTATATCTGATCTCTTTACTGCTCTTACTTTCTTCATTAAGGCAACCAATCAATTTTTTATTCTAAAAACTTAATATTTTTGTGAGGATTGTTATATTTACTTTTGATGGAATTTGACAACATCAATAATAATTAATTGTATTTCTATTTGGTGGATGTAATCGTCTTCGAAACACTTTTTCTCTTACATTAAAGAATTCTAAAATATATGGAGTTGAGACTTCTTTGAAAAACATTTCACAAAACCCCAAGATTTATTCTTAAAATTTGATAAAACTTTAAAGAGAATATTTGGAAGTGCTTTTTAAGGGTCTTTCTCTCACTTGGGCTAATCTCAAAAAGATAAAGGGAGTCCTTGAAAATCCTCTAATTTATGCTAAGATGGTTGATAAAAATCCTTGTGAGGTTAACAAAAGTGTTATTATTCTTTTCAAAGAGACAATACAACCATGATTGGACTACCCCTTAATTTCTAGTAAAGATTTGGAGAAGAAATTCATCAAAGGTCTTTTTAATATTCATAAGGCTAATAGTGGTTATATATTGATAAGGATTATGAGACCAATCATCTGAATTGATATCAAGTAACTTAAACCCCATTAGAATTGGAAACTATATAATAACTTTAGTTTAAAAATGAAGACTACTTAAATATACAAAGAGAAATAATCCAATTCCTATTCCATAAAAACAAAATTATTTTTAAAAAATATTCCAAAGTTTATCTCTTCTAACGTTACAAGAGGCAGTTAAAAGGAAAGTTTGGATCAAGTTTTCCAATGTTCTTAGGTGATGGTGGGAGATTCAGACAACATGATAAGAATATACTCAATTGTGTTCATCAAAGTGATTATAATGAGACTATTATGGAGGAACTTCAACATTACTACAAAACGGACCTACATAGGTATTATCAAATTGATTGGCCCTGAATTATTATTCATTTTATAGTGAACGAACTCCATCAAACTACAAAGATGCTCTTAATTATACAGCCTCCTCTAAGTGTTCAAGGATTTGAGATTGATACTCCTCATTCATTTATATACAATCATCCATAATCAAGATAGGTTATCCTTCACTATCAAATTTATGTTATAATTTAATTAAAAGATTTGTTGTCAAAAAATTTAAGAAATATTTATGGAATGCTAGGAATATTTCTCATAATTGATGCCAAATTGATACGAATTTATATATTCTTGATAGTAGAGAGAGAGCTTTTATTTTTTAGGTTTTCATGAAGATCTAACATACACAAATAAAAACTTAATAGATTATGTTAAAATAGTGATGTAAGAAATTTAAAAAAGGAAAAAGTCATGGAGACTAGCCTTGTTGAAATGATACATTGTATAAATAAGTTTATATAAGTTTGCTATTTCTCTCAATTAGAGATAATGAGATTATAAAATTGAGAATACTAGTTTGGTTCCCCATATTTATAGTTAAGATTGTCTAAGAAGTAATAGAGGGTGATGATAGTTAGACAACAATACTCAAAAGATGATAGTAAGGTGATGTTAATCATGTAATCTTTATAGGGTGACAATATTCAAGTAAAGATAGTTGGATAATGGTGATCTAATAATGATGGTTAAGAAAACATGATCAATATATGGTGGTCAACAATGTAGTACGTACGACGGTGTTAGCAACTAATATCAAGGGATAGTGGTGGGTAATAATAGTTGCTAGATGTGGTCATCGATACTAATCTTCATATAGGGCATTGGACTTCTTTAGTCTCTAAGGTATATCCAAAATTAGCTAAAATTTCAAGTTCTATCTCATATAAATAATAAGGGTCAATTTCTATTTTACTAAAATTAGTTAAAATCCCGGAACATCCCATGGAGTTGTCCATGTTGATTCCTTTGATCTTAAACTACTCTTAAAATATCTAATGCAGTGATCTCAAAATTAAGTTATTTGGGGCTTTTTGGATTCTTCTTATCAAAATGTTCATTTAACTATATGCAAGAAAAATTGAAAGATTGTGCGGTCATTAAAATTAATATCACAAAAACTTTTCTTATACTTTATGGTCTTTGATTTAGGCACATTTGTACTCATGTTGCAATATTTTTAGTGCTATTGGGCACATCTCTTTGAAACATATAATTCAACTATAATTTTGATGAAATTGAAGTTCATATTATTTTATTTCCATTAATGTTTAATTCAAATATTGTATCAAGATTTGTACTTTATCAAATAGAATTTTTGGTGATTTATTAAATAACATAAATTTTAAAGGGAAATTAACAAAAAAAATTAGTTAAAGTTTTTTTATTTACCAAATCTCAAGATGTGTTTTTTGATATGCCTAACATTTAAAACCCTTTAATTACAAGAACTATGTTATGATGTTATTATGAAATGAAGACTAAAAGTTAAATTTATAATATTAAGCATCACACTACACATAACGAACTAATGGGGACTTGTTGTAATCCTAATTGCATGCACATGCAAGCTCATCTGTCAAGATGTAACGCTCTAGGATCTAATGGAAGGATTGTACTTACTTAAACCTGTAATTAATTAACTTATCCACTGGTAACAATGACAAGAGATACCACCTTCCAAAATGTAAAAGAACTATAATCACTTTTCATTTCATAAAAACATAAATATATAATACAAAGAAAATATGTATCTATATCTGAATAATTAAGTTCGATTACACAATCAGAACCTGATACTTAACTCAGAGAATTCTCATTGATACTTGAGCTAATATACTTGATGCTTTCCTTTGCCTGAGATATAAAAAAATGGCAAAGTAAGCTAACCATGCTTAGTAGAGTCCCTCTTTTTGCCCCTTACAGGTATCAATATCAATTATAAATATTTAAAACAAATTAATTAATGCAATAATAAATAGTTCCAAAATAATTCATGTAACTAAACTTAAATTTACAATAGTTCCAAAATATACCTAATATGAGAATTAGCAATTACACTTTCAAAATCACATAACCAAATTTATAAAAGTTTCTTGATGTAGTGCACAATACTTATTCCTAGAGGTTCACTTACATATCACTTTTAATTTTAATTTTCCCAATAGAATTTGTATATAAGCTCAAAGTTTACTAATGCGTATTTCAAAACATTTATTAGATTAAAACATTAGCATATGAATTGTAATAATCATAATGCTTTTGTCCCAATGTTTGCTAAAAACCTCTAGTTCAACTTATCCCTCACTTCACCTGCCACACATGCATATAATAAGTGGGACAAGAATCCATTCCACATCTCAAAAAACATATGGGGCTAGAAGAATACTTATAGTGTCACTTAACCTCTCACACTTGCTTTCAATAAGTGGGACTAGAATCCATCTCACATCTGTATTAATAATATGGGGCTAGAAGAATATATTTAGGGTCCTTATAAAATAATAGAGAGTGTACATTTCCAAATATCAAAATATAATACATCCAATCTCATGTAATATAGAATGCAATTACAATGCAACTATACTTAATTTAGTATTTAGAAAGTGCATGAAAATGCTGATGAAAATCATATGGCTTGTTAAATAGAATGCTCATTGAACATTCCCTTTTTAATTTCTAACTTCACAGGAATATTCATATGAATATTTCAAGACTTTTATATAATAATTGTATTTACCAGAAAAACCACAATTTAGTAATTTATTTAGAAATTTATGTAGGGAAATTAAACTAATAAAAATTTAGTTTCATATACCTAAAATGTTTATAATAAGGAGTAAAATAACATATAAAAAATCACATAGTAAAAATTTGTAAAACACTAAAAAATACATTTTTGTTAAAAACATTTTATAAATTACTAATATTAAAATTAGAGATAGTGGTTTACCAATCTACCTCGAACTCTATAACTTTATAATATCCCAAACTGACCCAACAAATGACTATCAAGATTTAGCCTCCAAAACCTCTCTCGCCTGCTTCTCCTCTCTTCATCTCTAGCAATGGCTAGGGGAAATGATTTAGTAAAATGTTTTGAGATATTTTTATTATTTAAAATTCCCTAATTTGACATAGAATCATAACACAAAACATCCTAGCACCATTATGCTCCAAGAGAATCTTCTATATTCACATAAAATATCTCACCTGAGACCCAGTGCTACAAAGCACACTAAGACCTATTTCCTATCCAAAAACTTAAGAGCTCAAACATAACGTGCCAACGCTAGTGCCATAGTTCTCGTAGAATTATTTTTCATATTTTGGATTTTTCACTTCTCGTACCCCAAACCACTATTATTTATGATCCAATTAAACATTTTAGGACTCATAATCACTAGTTAATTAAAAATTAATCTTCATTAAAAAATATTACCTAAGTTTTTATAGGAAATATTATATCCTTCCCTCTTTATAGAAAATATCATTGTCAATATTTTAGATCTACAGTACACTTAGATTAGCTATGGATACTATTGTCTCATCTTAACCTCTTTCTCTCATGTTGATTCTGATCCTTGTCTATATTTTCACGGAATCTTGACCATCAAAATTTATTTATTTCTTAAATTTTTAACAATAAAAGCCAGAATATTCTTAAGTTCTTCATTATATGTCAAATTGGGTTGCACTTCCACTTCAGCTTCTAGAGATCTTAAGTCAATATTTGATATTAATTTCCATAATAATGACATAGGAAACACATTATGAATATTGGACATATGGTCTAGCAGATTTCCAAATCCTCTCACTTATCTCAAATGGTTAAATATAGAAGACGAAATTTATTATCTTTGTCCAATTTGCTTACACCCTTCATTGAGCTAACGTTTAGATACACAAAATCACCAACTTGAAATTTTATATATTTATGCTTTGGGTCCAAATATTTCTTCTTCTTCTCATGAGCTAATTCCAACAAATTTTTTATTAGTTTGATCTTTTCCGTAGTATTATCCACCAGTTTAGAACCAATCAACCTTTTTCCTTCTACCATAGTTCAAGATAATAGGGTTCTAAACCTTCTATCATATATAGTTGCATACATTCCCAAGCTAATACTTTCTTAGAAGCTATTTTATAATAAAATTTTATCAATGTCGTGTGATCATCTTAACTTCAACCTCATGAGAGACATTGTTGTTTATTTTCATACTTAACGAGGGGAGCTTGACCTCAAGTTGGAGGATTATTTCAACCCTAAAGGATAGGGCATATTGAGTGGATTGAGTAAGAGCATAAAATATGGTCTTATAAGCCCATAATGCTTCAAGTAATATATCATGCTAATCTTATTTATTTCCTACAAGTATTTTTCTTATTAACTGGACTAAGATTTTGTTAAAAGCCACATCCAACCCAATAGCTCTGGGATAATAAATGGAGGGATAATGCCAATTTATTTTATGGCGACAGGCAATTCTAGTAGTTTTGGTGCTCCTAAATAATGATTAATTATTTGAAATCATTTGATGTTGAACGCCAAAGTAGGAGGCAACATAATCATTAAAAAAGCACATCACATCCTCTAAATTGACTTCTTTAAGAGTAACTTTTGCCCACTTAGAGAAGTAATTAGTTTTGGCCAGTATAAACCTATGACCACTAGGGGAAAGAGGGTCAATAAGCCCCACTATAGCCATTCCCCAACACATAAATGGCCAAGAGGATATGATGAACTATAATAGATTACGAGGTGAATGAATTACTATATCTTGGATCTAATTCAATACCCAAGTTAACTTCACATAATTCATCAATGCCAAAGCTAGTGCCATTATTGAATTTATGAGGTAAATCAAGGATGATGTCCTTATCATTATCTAAGTCCTCATCATATCAGATAGCAAAAACTGGATAAAAGTAATAGATAATATAAATGTCAATAGAAGGACATTGATCTTTCTCATAATATACCAAGCCTTTCTTAGTTTGAGGTAGATCTACTCCTCAAATATGAGCCAACTATGGAGCTTTCCCCATAAACCAAGTTGAGGGAAAACTCCCCACTCAATATAACAATCCATAAAAGGAGAAAAGTAGAAAAAAAAATATATGTAAGATCTCACATCCATGAGGGGTTCCATGTGACTCATTATGTCACGACCTTACGGGACACACACTTTATGAAATAATGTTGTGTGCTTACTAAGTTATAGTGGCATATAAAAAGTGTGCAAGTCAAACACAAAATGTCTAGAAAAGTTAAGTGGACCAAGTGTACTAGTAAAAGTTTTTGAGATGAGTCTATTTTGTTTATCCTTCAACCCTCATCCATAAATCTTATAAAAAAGGGATTTTATATCAGTAGTCTAACATGCTACAATTATGTAATCGTCTGAACCACTTTTGATAGCTAGGCCACCCTAAGGTATAAGATCCATATGGAATGAAGGATATGAATTAGAACCATGAACACTAAAAGCCATAAAGGGGGTTGAATGATGAGTATAGTCCATGTCATCTCTAGAGGAATAAGATTTAATAGTCATTTTAGTAGTGTAAAGACTTAGAGGAGAATAAATTCTAACATTGAGGTTTTTTATGGGAATTTTGAATCTCTACCTTGGCTTCTACCTCATCTTCTCTTACCTCTACTACGAAGAACATCATACCTTAATACAAACTAAAAAGATGATCTAACATGAGTTACAATAAAAACATATGTCTAAGTACAAACCTGTGATGGACCCTACACTAGTGGATGCATAGGACCCCATGTGAATGACTACAAAGGACACTACATAATGGCAGCAGGTCTTATTAATAATTATATGATGGGGGGTATATAATGGCAGTAGGTCTTATTAATAATTATATGATGCGAATGTGATAGCTTATCAAGTAAATTAAAAAGCTCACCAAAGCATAAACATCAACAAAAGTAGAATAAAGGTAAAAATGGTAAGAATGATAAGATTTCTTCTGACGTTATTTGCTTTGGATGCAGGAAGCCTGGACATATAAAAAATCAGTGCCCTAATTTGAGAACTCGTCCTAAAAGAGAAAAGGCTAAAGCTAAGAAAATTATGGAAAGGGCAAGTAATGTAAAGCAAAAAATCTCCTGGGCATACATGGCTTCTGAATCATCAAACCAGGAGCAAGATGCTGTTTAAATTTGTTTGTGTGCTTATTTGTTTGTGTTGTGTTTTGTTTTTTTATTTTCTATGTTTTTTTATTTTCCTTCAGTTTTGTTTTTCTTCATTTTTATTATTGCTTTGAAAATTTAAATTAGCTTTTACACTTAGTTTTTGTGAAGTTCTCTCTGATCAACACAACTTTCACCTTTCTAAAACTAAAAAACCTACCTTCTGATTTTTTTTAATTCTTATGTAAGTCGTGGTTGACTTCTCTAAAAATTGTCAAAGGAAAAAAACTCATGATTTTGTCTCTCTATCTCTTTTCTTAAAAAGGTTATTTTACTTTTGATTCAAATTTTTCATTATATTATAAATTCAATCTTCAAATTGATCTTTTTTTATCTCCCTACATTTTATTTATCGCATAGAAATCTTTTGCAAGTTGTTGAATCTATCTGATAATTTTCTTAATTAAGTAATTCATTTTTTCATTATAATGTGTTTACTTTTGTTTTTAAAAAATTTCAGAAAGGTAGCTTATTTAATTAAAAAAAGTGGCTAATGATGTCAAATCAAACAAAAAATGGCCAATAATGCCAAAACAAAAGATACGTGATGACGCCAAATTGAGAAAGATACACAGAGTGTATGAAAAACTAAAAGATGTGCAAAGTGAGCAAAAAACTAACAAGAGGCATAAAATGAGTCCACAAAGGGCATGCTTACTTTTTTGGTATTACTTAAAGCTTAAGAACATCCTTGATACTTTCGATACTTGATCTTGAAAATCATTATTCTTGATTCACCAATTTTTGCATTAATGTTCTATTAGATATGTTTTATGAAATGAGTTTTGAAAAATTAGTGTTTCTTCTTCTAATTTGTTCCTTGATTTTGATATTGGCCTTTAAAAGAACTTGAGCTTGGATTAACAATTTCTAAATTTCTAACCTTTTCTGGATTTTGCATTGTCATTCTGTTCCTTACAAAGTTTTTGAATAAAATCAAGATGTAACTTTTTCATTTTAAGAATATTTGATTTGTTCACTAGATCAGGGATCATTTTGATTTTTATTGTTTTGATTGTCCGTGCCCCTTTTCTTTTTGATAATGTTAAAGGAGGACAACGTATTGTTGTATTTATATCTTTTTTTCTCATTCAAAAATTAAAAACAAAAAAAAAAATTGATTTCCCATTTTTTAAAAAAGTTTTATTCTAGTGAGGGTAAGATTAGGAGAACATGATTTCTTTTTTGCAAATTCAACATGTAATGTTTGTCATCATCAAAAAGGGGGAGATTGTTGTTGATATGTTTTTCTGGATTATGATTTTGATGATATTCAACACTCTTATTTCTCTATGGCTGCCTTATCTACTGACATTTCAGGTCCATAAGATCAGACTGCAATTTAGAACCAGCACAAGATTGGGTAGTCTAGATCTGAGTCATTTTGTACCACTTTTTCCTTGATTTAGTCCATTTTATTTGGTGTGGCTCCTAATGCTATGTAACTTTGCACACATACACACACACCTTGGAAGTTTTTTTGTTTGCTCCATAGAGTTTACTATTTTTGGTAATATCATCCAGGATGATATTTATATCAGCCTGGACGATCAGTTCAAAAATAGAAACCCTAATTAGGGCATCATCCTCATTAAGGCAACTTTCGTTAAGCCAATCGGCCTGGACGATCCTTGTATCAGCCAAGACGATTGGCTCAAATCAGAAAAAATCAGCCACCATGATCAATTTAGGTATTCTATATTTCAAGACATTGACCAGGATGATCTATACATCATCCTAGACGATGCATCATAATTATGCCTAAATTAATCTAGTAATTATGAGAAGCAATTAAGGCTGATTAATATGATTACATCGGTCTGGCCAATCGCCGGATTGGCTAGGACGATGTCCTGGATGATTAAAATCGGCCAGATTCTATTTCAAGCGATGTTCACGATGATTGTACTCTGATTTGAACTAATCAGCCAGGACGAAATTGTATCAGCCTGGATGATGTAATAAATTTTCTTATGATCGTCCCAAATCGTCCCGGTTGATTGAGCTTATTTTGTACTGATCGGCCAGGACGATATTCATATCGGCCTGGACGATAAAGTCGGAAAGTTACATTAATGAGCTCATTTTGATATCTTATATTTAAGCTTTTGACAAGGCACTTTTGTAAGTGTCTTTGACAGCCATTGTAGCTTCGTTCTTTTGGGGGGAACTTGAAGAGAAAGCTTAAAAGGGAGTGAGGAAAGGGTGAAGTTTGAGAGAGGGAGAAGATCCTGTGAGGGGGGGGGACTCAAGGGAATGTGGAGGGGGATTCCAAACGGTTGCTCCGGTAAGCTTGCACCTTAGTACCGTTGGATTCAATACTTTTCTTGAGGGAAGTTCACAAAAGAAGAAGATCTCTTTGGTGTCAAAGGACCCGGCGACTCTGCCGCACCTGGGAAGGTGGAAGTGATTTTGTAAGGGCTTCTCTGCCTAGCTGTGGGGGCTAAAGGAGAGACACTTAGTTTAGTGCAATACTCAGAGGGTGATTCCGAGGAGTGGACGTAGGTCAAGGTTTCACTGAACCACTATAAATCTGGTGTGTTCTTTCCTTTATTATTTTTGCATTTAATTTCCGTACTTTGATTTATGTGGTGAATTTTTTTTTGGTTTGAGTTTTATTTTAAAGATATTTAAAATACCAATTCACCTCTCTCTTAATTAGCCTTGGGCCAGTTCATAAGGGGCCTAACATCTCTAATAAACTTTCAAGATCTACATATCACTCAACGACCACACAACATAAACTACTGGAAAATAATTTGAAATTAAGTGTGTCATTCCATTGAAAATTATAATATATGACCCTATTCTCAGCCATGTATTGCCTGGGTGAAACATCAACAACAAGAACAACAACATCAAGCCTTTATCCCACTATGTGGGGTCGGCTACATGAATCCTTTTTTTTCATTGTGTCCTATTAAAGGTTAAATTCTTGTTTAAATCTAATAAAGAAAGTTCATTCCTAAAATTTTCTAACCAAGTATTTTTAGGTCTGCCTCTACCTTTCTTAACATAAGTCAAATCTAATACCTCTTCTCTCCTAACCGGGTCATTGGAAGGCCGTCGTTTTATGTGACCAAACCATCTATGGTGACTCTCTCTAATCTTATCTTCTACTGGAGCTACTCCAACCTTCTCACGTATATGCTCATTTCTTATCCTATCTCTAAGGGTAAAGCCACTCATCCACCTGAGCATCCTCATCTCTACCACACTTAACTTAGTATTATGCTTCTCTTTTAATGGCCAACATTCAGCACCATAAAGTATTGCAAGCCTCACTACTATCTTATAGAATTTTCCCTTAAGTTTGAGGTGTACTTTTCTATCACACAATAAGCCCGATGCATTCCTCCACTTCAACCATCCAACTTGAATTCTGTTGATAATATACCCATCAATTTCACCATCACTATAAACAATAGATCCATGATATCTAAAACGTGTACTCTTATTAATGACTTGATAACCGAAAGTCACAAACCCCTCACTAGGTTTATTACTACTAAAATTACACTCCATATATTTCATTTTAGATCTACTCAAGCAAAAACCTTTAGCCTCTAATGTTAACCTTCATAATTCTAGTTTACTTTCAACTCTCTCTCTAGTCTTATCAATAAGAAGAATATCATTAGCAAAAAGCATGCAACAGGGTACATCCTCTTGTAAATGTCTAGTGAGAACATCCATAACTAAAGCAAAAAGATATGGGCTTAAGGCTGATCCTTGATGTAACCCAACCGAAATAGGGAAATACTTGGTCAAACCACCTTGTGTTTGAACACAAGTAAATTCTCCACTCATCTGGCAACCTTTTAGTCTTCAAAATAGTATTAAAAAGTTTAGTAAGCCAAGAAATTCCTTCATCTCCTAAGCATTTCCACACCTCTAATGGAATATCATCAGGTCCAACTGCTTTTCCACCCTTCATTTTCTTTAAAGCCTCTCTAACTTTGATTTTACTAATACACCGATAAAAATAGAAGTCTTTATTTTCATTTAGGGTGCTAAGGTCACTATAGTCAATCTTATTTTCACAATTTTTATTAAAAAGTTTAGCAAAATATCTCATCCACCTTTGTTGAATATCATCTTCTAAGAAAAGTATTTTTTGATCTTCATCCTTAATACACTTCACTTGAACTAAATCCTTATTACTCCAATCTCTTTGTTTGGCTAATTTATACATATATCTTTCTCCCTCCTTAGTGTCTAATCTATTATATAAATCACTAAAAGCTAAGGTCTTTGCATCGTATATTGCTTTCTTAGTTCCTTACGAGCCTCTTTATATCTTTCCCAATTATTAAAATTTTTAAATTTAAACCAATTTTTATAACAAATCTTCTTATTCTTAATCTTTTCTTGCACATTTGGATTCCACCACCAACTAGTTTTACTTTTAGGAACTTTTCCTTTTGATACTCCAAGCATATCTTTTACAATATTCTTTATATCACTAGCCACTTTTTCCCATATAGCATTAGCGTCATCATGCACAGATAAAATACTCTCAAAAATATTTTTTTTAATATTCTTTAAATGCCCCCATCTAATCCTAGAATATCATTTTACTTTATTTTTTATTATCTACCCCTTTATCTTAAAGTCCAAAACTAAAAATCGATGTTGTGTACATAAATTTTCACTTGGAATAACTTTACAATCTTTGCAATCTAAACGATCTAATTTTCTTAAAAAAATAGTCAATCAAGGTTGTACTATATCCATCTTTATAAGTGATGAGATGCTCATTTCTTTTCTTAAATAAGGTATTAGCAATTGAAAAATCATAAGCTAAACAAAAATCTAATATGGTCTTGCCACCTTCATTTGTTGTTCCAAAACCATAACCACCATGAATGCTTTTAAAATTATCTGGCTCTCTACCAACATGTCCATTTAAATCTCCTCCAATAAAAACTTTTTCTTCTAGAGGTATCTTTTGTAATAATTCTTCAAGTCATTCCAAAAATTTAATTTAGAACTCATATCCAAACCTACTTGAGGAGCATAAGCACTAATAATATTAACAATCTTATCATCAATAACAATCTTTAAAGAAATAATTCTATCTCCAATCATATTAATTTTTATAACATTATCCTTCAAACTCTTATCTATAATAACACATACACCATTTCTAGTATGACTCCTACCCAAATACCAAAGTTTAAATCATAAACTATCAATTTCCTTAGCCTTCTCTCCAACTGATTTAGTTTCCTGAATGCACAAAATATTTATCTTCCTATGAATCATGATAATATCTATTATATCCATCAATTTTCCTGTAAGGGAACCTATATTCTAAGTTCCTATCCTAATTTTTGTTTCATGGACTAGCTTCTTTGCCCACATCCGTCCTTGATGTGGGAACCCTTGCCTATTTAGCACTACACCCGGGTGCCGGTGCAACGGCCCTTGCACACATCTCACTGCATTCAGGCCATACAGCGCGTCGCTTCGAGGGGAAACCCTAGCATTAACACAATTTCTTAAAGAATTCATATCATTATTATTCGACAAGTTTTATGATGGCTGTTGACTACCTAATGCAACCCTCCACTTTTCTCATCCAGGATTTGGGACCTGGCAACGGTAGTGTTAATGATACCCTCTTATACTTTATCGAGTAAGGATGACCTTTACCAACTAAATCTACAAACTTTTTGAGCCTTATGTGAAATCATATTATGTATCTTACTAGGAAAAAGCTATACTGGCTAGCTTTATATCAGAACACTAAAGGATACTAATGGGGGGTACTATTAGAACTACAACCTAGACATTATCTTCTTTTACAGGCTCTAACACAGAGAAATAAGGTGTAATAGGGGTGGCCTGAGAAATTATTGGCTGTACTGCTAAAGTATGTAGCAATACGAGATCATCCATGGATGACATATGAGTGTTTATATCCAACCCCCAACACTATCAACTAGGTGTTCATCACTGCCATAGATTGATCAATCTCATCCATCCAAGCTTCTAACTTTGAAATTATAGCCTCTATGTCGATAGACTAAAGACAACCTTCTTGCATGAAACTAGGATGTACATTAGCCTCTCACTACTCTTCCATCTCAATATCTGGCTCTCCATGTCCATCAAATATACCTCGCCTCATAACATCATAAACATGATGGATATGGATATCATTGCCTAACTCTTTTCCAATTAAGTCATCCTAAATGAAAGTTTGATAAATGGTATTATTATACAAAGCCGTACATAAAGTGATCCTATAAGGATAGAGAGCACGATTTGAGTCCAATGGAGTCAGTGAACAATATGAATGTATGTTATCATCAAGATTTATAGAAGTATCACAAACAATCAAAACTGTGATGGACATTGATGTTTGAAATATATTTGACAATTGAGCTGTGGTAACTACCTACACTATCTCGATAGATTGTTTGTCTGCCTACACCTCCATAACCATATATTATGATGGTACCCAATATAAATGGTAGACTGTGGAGAGGGAATAATAATAATAGAATTGAGCTGAGGCTAGGCTAGCTATATATGTCATCAATGATGATATGGTCATCGTCTAACTATAGGATCACCTAAGGCCTAACTATAGCAATTATAGTGCCAAATTACTTGCATGGTGTTTATCCCCTATGCCTTCTGAAACTCTGATAGGCTAGTTGATATTGATACTAAGTTTGAATCTACAAGATCTGATGGTGTAATTTTTTCTGGAAAGTATACTCCTAATCCATTGAGAGAGGATCTTAGAAGCATTATTACTGGGAATCTTGCATGTGAAAGGGCAGTGATTATAGGATTGGCTACTATAATATAAACAGAATTCTCCTCATTCCCATTATATACTAATAGGGAAAATACTCTTCCATAAACAATGTGAATCTCTGGGGTATCTACCACCTTGAAGACCTATGGATTTAGTTATCGGTGTTGCTCTCACTTTAAGGGAACCACCCTCATCTTTGTTAGCTTTAAGTGAGCCAAAGTATATTCAATCTATTATATAATGTCATTAGACACTGTTAAGTGTAACCTCCTATTCTTATTCCTCTAAGCCCTTCTCTTCAGGCCAGAGGTGGAGGAAAACATTATAGTAAAACCAACTGCCTGAGTAATGGGAATTATAGAAGCTATTGGGGAAGTGAAAATTGCAGTCTACCAGGTAATCTCAGAGGGAGAGAGTTAGGATAAAATAGAAAACTAGTGAGTGTAGAAAGAGGAAGAGAACTTTGTCTACTCCCCTCTCCTCCTCGAGGAGAAAAGAGAAGGAGGAACCCAAACATGAGCAACCTCCACTGAAGTAACATGTAAATAAATCACTATATACCAACACTAAGGGGATAGAAATATCTGAACTATAGAAAATGTAAGTACATGTCACATGGATATTAGTTGTCAAGGTTGGACAGGTTGTGACCTAAGCACTAGCTGTCTAACCATAGTACACACAAGCTGAAAAAAACATGAATGGGATGACCAGGTGCTTAGGCTGGCTACCAAGAAACTAGATGATTGAAGGGGAACAAGATTTTGCGACCTCTCCTTTGTTAGGGAGAAAAGGTAACATTCTCTGAAGAGGTCTTACACCAAAAGTTATATAGTTTAAATCAAAAAAATAACTAAAAGAAATGTTGCCCACCTGGAGGGCCACATTAAGGATTTAGGGTCACCCTAGAGTTCAAGCCAAAGGAAAATGCAACTAAAGGACTGGAGCAATTTTATGCTTTGGAAATAAGCAAAGCAACAGAAATCGTAATTTCTTAAAAAAAATTAATTTTTAGAATTTTAGTTTTGAAGTTGAACATACTATTATGAACAATATATTATATCAGAAGGTAAAAATATCATTCTTTAATGGATTCAGATTTCAAAATTATAAGCTTTATCCTAATTATCATAATTAAATTCAAGAAGAAACTACATATGACCTTGAAGGGTAAAAATAATGTTCGATCGAGTATTTAACAATGATAGACTTGATGTAACATTATTAATTTCTTATTCATAGTTATGATAATTAATGATATATCTTCCTAATAAAAGAAATTTTCATTTATTATCGATCATTTGAATATGACGATAATGATTATCTTTAATTTTTATTCATCCAAAGAGAATTAATTAATTTTTAAATTTAGGTGGGTCTTTAAATATCCTACGAAGGCAAGCCTTCATAGTTAATAACATCATAGGAACCTCAAGTGTCCTATAAATACTCTCAATTAAAAATAATGATAGAATTTTTATTTTGCTATTTCAAGGAGTGATCTCAAAGAAGTGAGGTTGGAGTTTCAACAGAGACTGGAGCAAGTTTGAACAGTTATGTTTTAGGCCAATGGAGGAATGGTACGAGGTGCCATTGGATTATGAAATAATTCAAAAACATCCCTATCTATTCTATTTATTTGGCTTCATATTTTGGTTTAGAGGAGATTTTTAATTTTAGTTATCATTTTATTAGAATATTGGAATTAGATTCCTAAAATTGGGGACTTATGATTTCGTGTCTGCCCCAAATTTTAAATTATATTTTGGCACTAAACTATAATGTCCTGAACTTAGCTAATGGTATAAAAATTTAGACTTATTCCAGCCTGGATTGGGGAGCCAACTAAATCACTTAGGCTCTTTAAATCTGGATCTGATATTTATGAAATATGGGTAGGTTATAATTTAAGTTTTTAAGAAATTGGGGCTAACATTTATAGAATGTCCTAATTATCACCTTATTAACCTCATTTTTGTATGAGGTTACTTAGACCAATCCTGACCTAAGATCAATTTAACTTCTAGACCAATCTAAACTCTTGGATCCTCCTAGAATCTAGACCCTGGGATTCCTCCAGACCAATCTAGTCCTTAAGATCCATTTAGGTCATAGGATTCTTCTAGACCTCAGGCCCTAAGACTTCTTAGACTCTAAAATTCTCAAAGATTCTAGACCCTAGGATACTATTAGACAAATATAGACCTTAGGATCTATCTAGGTCCTATGATTCTTCTAGATCCCATACCCTTGACTTCTTAGAGTTTAGAGTTCTCTTAGATTCTAGATCATAGGATTCTCTTATACTCCAGACCTTAGGATCTATCTTGACTGTAAGATTTTTCTAGATTCCAGACCCTAGGACCTTCCCAGACCCTAGGATTATGTTATACTCCAGAGCCTATGATCTTATTAGGGCCTGGGATCTACCTAAAACTTTAATCAATCTATACCCTAAGATTAATTTTGATCTTAAACTAACATATATCATAGACCAATTCAAATCTCAAACCAACCTAAACACTAACAACAATCCAAATCATAGATTAAATCTTAATCCAAATTAATCCATATCTCAAATCCATCTAAATTTTAAATCTATTCAAAATTAAAATCAATCCTAATCTCAAGCCAATCCAGACCTTAATTCAATTCAAACTTTAATCAAATCCAAACTATAAACCTACCCAAACTTTAAACTTTTCGTGATTCCAACTCAAGTTTAAACCTTAATCTTACCTCTGATCAAAAATCAATCCTATCCTATCACTTATGATCATCCCAAATGATTATAAATGAGTTGGATAATTTAAATCCAAGCATTGAAACCCAAAACCAAATTCAAACTCAAAAATTCAAGTCAAATCTAAGGTTAAGGGGCCCTGTCAAACCTCTCAAGCTGTCAAACCCATTCCAAAAGATTTTTGAAGTAAATTCCAATTTCCCCTAAGTCAAATCATGCTTACTTTGACTTTCTCAAACCTAATCCACTTGGTAAAATCTCTTTTAAACACTCAAATTTAACTTCAATCCATCAAATCCCTTTTAAATCAACCCAATCACCTCATCAAGTCTCTTTGGTTTCCACCTCAGCCACCTAAGTCAAGTTGATTTGATCAACTCAAGAAAGGATGGTCATACCCCTTTAAAATCCTCTCAAACATATCAAAACTCCAGTCCCCAACCTTTAAACCACTTTAAATTATCATTCCAACCCTTATCACTCCCTCCCATGCCACCTCAGTAGCCATGTGGCATGGGAACCACACAAACTGTCAAACCTAGGCTTTAAGGTGGTCAAAATTTTTCAAATGACCCCTTAAACCTAATCCCCTCTAATCTAAACTACTCCATTTATTGGAGGGACTCTAGAACCTTCCTAGGTTGCCTCTCAACATTTAGATCTAGATAAAATGGCCCTAAGCATCCCCACATGCTTCTATGAGGACAAGCACACCATTCCACCTAGGTGAAAGTTCATTAGGGATGTTAAGCCCTATAGAACTTGCCCAAGCTAGCCAAGAGGGGGGGTGAATTGG
>NW_021319484.1:3151731-3161716 GCF_001605985.2 Dendrobium catenatum | reverse complement strand
ATGTGACGTTTTAGGGATGTTGCGCGAGTCAATAAGTGAATTCTATAGTTCGAACACAATCCTTCTATTTGGATCAATAGGAGTCGACAGGGTTCGAACCTTCAAACAAGTACATGGTTGTGGGCGACCAGTGTATTTGTTTTAAATACATTCATATTAGGCCTTCAGGCCTATAATCAGAGAATTCACTAATAAAGGCATAAATATCCATGGAACCTGATCCTCTGTCGACTAGTAGACAAAGTCGACAAGGTTCAATCTAAGAAAGTGGAAATCCCCCCAAACACTCCAATGATGGTCGTGTTGAATGCAGATCTCAACCGGAGGGGTTCCCAAATATTTTAAATGTCTCTCAAATATCCAAAGTTCATTTCAAATAATTCAAAGCTTCACCCAAATACCTACGAAAATCCAAAAATCCACAAAATCCAAAATTCCAGAAACCCAAAATCCAAAAATATTTAAAATTGAAAATCCAATCATCAACTAACTTAAAGAAAAACTTCATCCACCCTCCGCAACGTTTGCCGAGGTGGACAAATTAAAATTTACTTCAGCTCACAAAGAGCCAAATGCCTAGTCAAAAAATATCACTAGGATTCATTCTCAAATAGTCGTCTTGCCAGTAAGGATGTGGTACGTTTCCTCTGATCGGCGGTTTGCTGCCAAATGGCACCGCAGGATAAACGGTTATGACCCGGGGCCCTCTGAACCGAGTGGTTCTGCTGCCAAATGGCACCACGAAATACCGGTTATGGCCAGCGCCGTTATGTTCCTTATTGGCATCAAATCCTTGAGATATGAATCAATATGATATGATTGATAGGGCAACAAGCCCTCTGTCAGCTTAAGGTGGATTCAAATTGTCACCTTAGACAAACATTCACCCCAGGTCTACAAGGTCCCTTAGACGAAGAAACCCATGGCTGCCAACAAGGATCCTTCTGTTAGGTTGGGTCGACTACCTCCTCTGACTAAGTAGACCAGGGACCACGATGGCCCGGGATGACGGAACCATGGGATCTTGATCGGGTCCATCATCCATTCCCACCATCCGCTTTGTGCAAGATGGTGAAAATTTCTATTTTAAATATCAAATCTTCCAACTTATCAAATTCCCAAATTTCCAAATCTCTAAACCCTTCGAATTTCAAACCCATGCTGCTACTATATGCCAGATAACGCGTATCTCTACGTATCTGATTGACGACTAGCCTTAATCGAAAGTTCTCTCTCCGTGATCGGGGGGATAATTAACTATACGGGCTTGCACCTATAGGAAACTAGAACTCATATCATAAAGTCCTCGCAAAATGAGGGCGAAATCTCTGGGTAGTGTCTTATCTACAAACCCATCTGCCTTCCAAAATTTACCTTGGAACATATCCGTTAAAACTCCCTCGCCAAATAAAAAGAAAAGCGAGTGGAGGCCGGGGCCGAATTTTTGGAGCCCACAGATTCCTTACGAGCTTCTTTATAGTTAGAAGATATATGGTTATCTTAAAGTGAGTTAGATTCGATGAAACAAAATTAGAATTTATCTGAAATTGAGATAATTATGGTTATTTGGTTGTTTACGAAAGAACAAGACATTGAAGTGGTAAAAAATAGGAAATTCACATGCAGAAGATCCTATAATTCATGTGAGATTATAAATCTCTAATATAATGAGCAAATTATTCTTAAGTATACTATTGGTAATATATATAAATCTATTGAATGACGATGCTCATGTAAATAGATGTTCTTCATATCGAGCATGATATGATCATATCAACAAGTCTAATGCATTTTATGAAATCACTTATTTAAATGAATTCAAGGTATTTTTAATTTTCTTGATCTATAAGATTATTTGATAGTATATAAATTTATTTAAGCACATTGAAGTTGACCATTACATATTATGTTTATCTTGACGCATGTTAAACATATCAATTAATATGCTATAAAAAATCTAAATATTAATGATAATGAGATTAAATTGAAAGAAGGTGATGAAAGGTCATGTGGGATATATTGACAAGCTATGATAAACTGGCAAGGAGGGAAAAAAGTTCTGAAGAAATTAGCCTCAATAGGGAAAAAGAAAAATTCTTGGCTTTCATTCTTAGAAAGTTAATACCTTAAGGTTTAAACTTAGGGTCGAGTGACCATTGATAATTATTGTGTTAGGTTGTCCAAATGCTATGGTTTTTAGGGAAATGGGCCAAGTGAATCAATGATATAAATATGCTAAAAGTCTATAAGTATTATATATTATTTCTAAGAAATTAATGAGAAATAGTGAAAATGAAAATAGTGCAAGTAAATGATAAGTAGAGTATACTTCATAATTTAAACCTTGACAGTCGCATTTCATGTTTTTACAAATATTGATGTCCCTTGCTTAAAATTGAATCTTTTATTTATTTAAATGTTAAAGCATGCTTTCTTTAAAGTTTATCATTGCATTAAGCTAACAATATCTATGATTAAAAATGCTTATGTTAGTTCAGAATATCGGTATGCATAGTTTCTTTTTTTTTTGTATGTTTGAACATTGTATTAGAATTGTTTGTCTCGCTGAGTGTTTAGCTCATTAGATATCACTAGGATTACTTTTCAAGGAAGGAAAATGAGCAGATGAACCAACTATTCCATATGTAAGTATTATGAATGGATGTATAGTTTTGGGATGTAATGTAGAAAAGAATGTACATTGTATAAATTATATAATTTCAGTATGTATAAATTTTCTATGAAATTATTACAAGCTTTATAGTTTATTTTGACAAGTTAATTTATGCATGCTTCCATATCAATGATTATGATGAAAATATTAAAGCATGAGTTGTGGCGATCTAAGCATATTACTTTTCTAATTGATCCTACTAATAAAATCAGGATGGGTTTTTGTGGCAAATGTGTTTGATTAGATTTTTGTTTGTATTTTGCCTCATGATTGATTAGAGGGGTTGAAATGGAGCATGATAGAAAGTAGTATCAGGGCAAGCTTTGAATTCTAAGTTATAATGAAAGCATATTTGGATTTAGAAATGAAGTTAAGAATGAGATTGAATTTGTGTATGATTATTATAGCGCCATAGGTCGATCAAATTGGGATGGTTACTTCGATTGAGCTCAGGAGTGACTTATGCATAATACAATCATCCTATAATAAATTATGCTAATTAAGTAAATTATTATATTTACGGCTAAATATACTTGAAGAAATGCTAGAAAGAATGAATGATCAATCATCATGGCCAATCTTAGGAAAAAATATTAGGCGGAGATGATTTAATTATAAGTGAAATTGATGCATGACATAAATGTAAAAATGATTGGAATAAAAAATTTGCGCATTTTGAAAAGAGCAAAGAGTAATTAAGAATGCTTGCCACTAAACAATGATAGAAAACAAAAGAGGGATAGCTACGCTTAGGCCAACTCACATGCTAGGAATATAGAATTTCAACAAAATGCAAATTAAGTAGTTACTCAATAAAATCCCTAAGTTAACAACGAAATCAGAAGCATAAAAGTCAAAACTCATCCTACGTTTACTAAGGTAAAGCAGAGAGCGAAGCACGACTCCTAGCGATTGAATCACCACCTACAAGATTAGTGGATTAAGAAAATAAATGAATAGGGTAAAGAAGTTCACCCTTGTTGATGATCGAAAACAATTTGCCATTGAACGTTGGCGAGTTGTTCTTTGATTGCTTCGGATAGTGTGAAAAGATGATGCGATCCAAATATTCTTCGACGGAGTTGTTGTCTTCCGGGTTGACGTCGAAGAAGGTTGACCAGAGTATGTCGACGTTTCCTTGATCGTTGTAAATGAATCCATAATCAAGATCGGGATTGGCCATTCATCTGTTCCGAAGGGTTGAAATGTTGACGAGGATGAATGTTGCTTCCCTTAAAGACTCCTCTTGAGAGGGAGGAGATTATCTTGAGAAATCAAGAGGGGAAGAGGAAAATATGTGGCTGGCCAAGGGTGAGGGTGTGGAGAAAGATTTAGGTTCAGATTTTAGATGAAGAAAGGTGGAGGGAATTTGGGAAAATTAATTCCTCTAATTGATTCCTAACTTTGGAATTAATGAAAGAGGAAAGAGATGAGAGGGGGTGGGTGAGAGAGAGGAGGTTTGGGATTTAATACCAAAAGAAAAGGATGAGATTTTGGAAAGAAATAAAGGAGGTGGGGCCTTGGGAATTTCGGCCAAGAGAGAGAGGAGATGGTTTGAATTATTTCCAAGTGTGCAGATTGTCTTTTGGAAACAATTCCAAAAAGAAATAGGAGGGGGACCGGTGACATAGGGAGGTGTTACGCTTCCCTCTCCAATGAATCTCTCTCTTAACCTCTCATGCTCTCGCAAGAAATCAAAACGTAGAAAATTTTATCATTAATTCATTAACTTCAAAAGGGAACATAAGGCCTTATGAAAATTTGACCTAAAATAACTAAACTTTCTCAGCAGTTTTGGAGCTCAAAATTTTGGATCCTACAACATTATCTTTGTCAATATCATCATTAGCTTATCCAACTATTTAGGGCTAGCTTTAGGAATCGTAGATGACATGAATAGTACTTCAATTGGTTGTAGTTGTCTTTCTTTTCCATGAAGCACTTACTGTCATTACCTAGATTAGATGATGACATGTGTCACTGTTGTTGTTACTTTTGAGCTTACATAGCTTGCTCCCATTACCTACTACTACCAATTTCTTGTACAAAACTTCGCTATTGAGGGAGTTTTGGGATCGGTATTATGCCACACTTATTAAAATATTTTTTATTGATAATTTATCATTGTTGTTATAAATCATCCACAAGCATAGCCGCTTAAAATATATCTTCTGGAGTTTTTTTTTCACTTGATTTTCATAATTTAGTGATCATAGTGGAGATATCGTTTAGCTGGGCTTCTTCTTTCCTTATGGGGATTGAGAACTTGTTGTTGGACGGTTCCTTTAGAAATATTTTCAACTCATCAAAATGCATCCCGTTCTCTATTGTGGCACCAGCAACTTTCAGTGAAGTTTTTTTTTTCCAAACCGAGTCTTTTCTTCAATTGGCAGTCCACCACAGCTGCAGCCCATAATCGAATTATTTGCTGTTATTTGCATTGCAATATTGAAAAGTAATTTAATTTTCTTTGTGAATTATATTAAAACCTTAATTTTCTAATCTGGAAAATGATATTTCAGTTGTACCCTTCAGAAGATTGGCTTGTACAGTCATCACTGCCTTCCAAGTTTTTTCCGAGTGCCATAAAGGCGACGCTGGATGAGCTAAGCCCAGAGACTGTTAGGTTAAAAGTGTATTGCATTTAGTACATTTTTTTGTGCTGTTTGAAGTAGCTATTTTATTCTTAGATGTTTTGTAGCATTGGAATTATTGGAGAACTACTTTTGTCATTTATCCCTGTGCCCTTTGCCTTATTATCATTTTAGTTCGTTTTATTAAGCTGGATTACAAAAGTACCCAAACAATATTACTCTTTTACCATTCAATAAGAATGAACCATATTAGCAATGCCTCTTATTCCTGTGAGTTTATCTCTGCCTCTTTCTTTTATCGTGCCTTCATTTAAGGAAGAGCTGGTTTTTATATTTGTTTTTTTATAATTTTTTCAGATAATCTGCATTTACTTTTCCTGCTGTTGGCCATCAATAAATCGGTATGGATTAATTTTTTAAAGAAAGAATACTATTGAGACTTGACATTCCAATATTTTGATCACAACAGCCAGCAGGGGAGAGAGGTCATCAGTTTGGCCTCTTGTAGTCTTGCAGAGCTCTTTTAACATTTCAACCTTTGTAAGGGTGATGACTTCTCATTCATTGAACTCAGTTCTAAATGACCTAACATAGATATTTATACTAATTGCTAGGCTACTGCAAAGATAGACTTGCCCTTGGGGACCTTTTATATTAAGAACCCATGCAACATTAAAAAAATGTATAGATCCTGCAGAAATAACATGAACACTTAATGACATGAAGAAAACACTAAAAATAGCATCTGATGAACTCAAAACTGTTTGAAAACAGGTACGATAATGATAGCTTCTACTAGCTGCTCGATAGGATGCTCTTCATAGATCTAAATATTGTTCATGTGTAAATTGGTATTATTTTAGCTGTTATAAACTTTAAGCTAAAATCGCATGGCTTTTTGTGTCAGCAGCTCCTCTCGTCTGCCTGCTGGTGTCAAATTGACCTTGTTCGTCTATGACAGCTTCCTTCTGAATTCCAGTCTTGTTTTTTGGCAGTTTTTGGTATTTTCATGAAATTTTTTGTCCAAAAGTTTTTAACTGGTTCTATGCTGAGAAAGTTTTCTTTCCCATCAGAATATTCTGGGAATCCAAATCATTTGAAGGGTGTACTGATTTAGTTGAGCCATGGTACGGAACTAAATATTCTGTTCAGAAGTTACCTCCTTCCACCATTCAGGTTGATTATTGAATTTTTGAGATGAAAAATTCTGGTTGAAAATCCAAAAAAAATTATATTTTCCTCTTTTTTCTTTTAGATTGAATTTGTTTGAGAAGTAATAGGTTACTGAATGTGTATGTGTTTTGTAGCAATGGATAGAGAAAGCTCCTAAAGAAGATTTGCATCTTCCAATTCCCAACATTTTCATTGCAACTGATCTTACAATAAAGCAAGTTTCAGACAAAGTAAACAGCATATATGAATGTGTATGTTTAATTCTTCATTAAATTAATAATCTGTTTGGGGTATCTGATATTTTGAAGTTCAAAACCAGGTTCCATATCCATATCTTATAAGGAAATCTCCTTTCTCAAGATTATGGTACAAACCTGATACTATGTTCTTTACGCCTAAAGCATATATAAAAATAGAGTTCAATTGCCCACTGTCAAACCAGTCACCTGAAGCAGCAGTCCTTACTGATATGCTTACACGATTGTTGATGGATTATTTGAATGAATATGGTAAATGACTATTCTATTTTTTCAGTCAACATCTTTTAATGTATTTATTTGTATTATGGGGCATGTTTTTTTTTTTAAATCTATTCATGCATTATGTCAAGTTTTACTTTTGATCTATATGATAGGATTTTCTCTATTTAATCATTAACTTGATTTAATTTTATCACACATTGTTTTCTAAAAGGAAAGTAAAAGTAAGAAAAGAAGGATAAGAATTCAAACGTGATGAATGTTGTAAGTACTAATTGACACGCAAAACAGTTTCATTGAATTATTCAGTATGAGTGCATTTTCAAAGTCAAGAAAAGTGTGATAGTTAAAAAGCTTTCAAGATCTGAATTTTTTTAAAGTTGTTGGAAGTTTCTATTTGTGTAATTTACATCAAAGCACATTAAATCTTAAGTTTGATGTATTTTTAACAAATTTAACCAATTGAAAGCTGACTGAAATGATGCTTGTTAGCATAAATTCTATTTGGATGTATCAACGCCACTAGAATTAGGGAAGGCGGGTCAGTAGTACATCTAAATTACTCTGTTCCATGAAATCTTTATTTTGGCTGCAAGTATGGTTTGAGAAGGAAGATTGAGTGGCACTTGTGGGATGGTGTAGCTTGGCCAATGGATGGGCAATACTATTACAAGCAGGCCAGTTCAAAAAATCTTTTAATTAGTTTAGTGGTTTCAAGTTTGTCAAGCTATTTAAACTTTGATAAAACGATGGGAAGGAGGGAATGATTCGTAATTAAAATGAAGGGTTTTGGTGAGCCTTCACATAATCTGGATGCAGGTTATCTAAATTTAACAAGAGGATGAAATGATCCTTCTTAAAATTATATTAAGGGGTGTTTTAATGTTTTACCGGAAACAATAAGTAGAATTAGAGCAAAATTGGATTTGAAAGTAGTGTTCAGCAAACCTAGATGTGATCAAGTTCAAGGGCATAGTTACAATGATCTGATAGGGGATTAAAATGTTACCATATTAAGAATAATCTTGAATCCAAGGTTGATGAGGGCTGTGGATAGCAATTGAAATAAAAATTAAATAAAATCCTTGAACCTGATTGGTGAAGAGATTCCTTCTTGATTGAAGATGGTTCTTCACTTCCTTGAATCCTCCATGATGTTATCCACCAGAACTCCTCTTAGATGGCCGTACAAGTGGAGAGAATAAAGTGAGAGCTCATATAGAGTTTTATTAAAAAATAGATAAAGTGAAACAAATTTAGTCTTTTATGTAAAATTACGATATTGGATACATGAATGAATACATGCATCCCTTTAAGGCCAGTAAAGATCTGATATTTATAATAGGAGGAATTCACGAAATCCTAACTCTCTGCCAAGTGGTTGCAACAAGTTTGATTGCTAGAACATGCTTTTTAGCCATGTAGACCACAAATGATGAGAATGGTTAACAAGAGTTGATGAGGTATGGAGTACTTATCCTCTTTGGAGATGGAAGATAGAGAGGGAATTTTTCCAACACCTTGTTGGATATGGGACAACCAGATTATGATTGGATTATTTTGGACCTTTTGTCTGGCCTCCTTGTTTACCGTTTTGTAACTTCTTGAGTGTCACCTTGTTAAGAACAATTGAGAGACGTTTGTTGTTTTCAATGCAGCTCTTATTTCAGTTTTATGTATGTCTATATAGCCCAAAGCAATTGTAATAGTTAACCCAATTATTAGTTATGCATCCAATGAAACTGGCTCATAGTTGGATTATGTGGGCTCAGAAAATTCATGCCCAACTCCTCTTGGAGAGTTTCAATCTTTCAGTTTTGGGTTAAATTTTTAGAAGACTTGAATTGCAAATAAGACACTACTCATAAATTTCATCCTTATTTTGTGAGAATTTTATGATATGATTCTAGGTTTTTCATAGGAGCCCTTATGATTAATTATCCCTCTCAGTGATGAGAAATAATTTTCAATTAGGCTAGTTGTTATATGTTAAGTGATTGGCATATAATAGTAGGAAATTTTAGTTTTAAGGTTGAAGGAAATTTATCATCCTTAGTGTAAAAGGGATGATGAGGGAATGATGACGAACCCAATCAACATCATATAGTTTTGTCATCTCATGTTACATAAACCCTAGTCTACTTCGTCAGTGGAAGTAGTCAACCCAACTTAGATCCTTGTCAATAGTCATGAGTTGTATCATCCAAGGAATCTTGTAAACATTCCTTGTAAACCTGAGGTGGATATTTGTCAAAGGAAGCAATTTTATGTAGATCTTAGCTGATAGATCTTTGTGTCATATCAAGTGCACCTATGATTTATAACTTAAGTGGTTATAGCCATGGGGAAAATTTGAGCTTTGATTGTTAGCATAATTTAATGACGTTATTTTGTAGTTAGTCACTCGATCAGAGGGCCCTGATCATAACTGTTATTTAGTGGTGTTATTTGACGACAAAATAACTGGGTCAAAGAATACATTTCATTACTAGCGAGAGAATAGTTGATAGTAAATATATTGATACATTTAATAAGACACCTGCTCTTAAAGTGTTATAGTTGGCATTAATCTCAAAATAGTAGGTAGTTGTGAAGTGTAGATTAATATTTGCTTTAAAATTTCGCTTGAATTTTTTAATTATATATGAAGAAAACTTGAAAAGATTTCTATTGAGATTTGGGGGCTTTTTGCAAATAATATTCCACTATGGTTGAATTCTCAATTAATGCAGCCATCGTCAAGAAGAGACTATTTGAATCATTTGTATTTAAAAATGGCTTTGAACCTTGTTTACTATCTTTCATACAGAGGATTGGGTTCAAGAAGTTGCATTACTTAAGCTTGTTTAAGTATTTGCTGTACTACAATCATTATCGACCCTACGCCCATATGTAGAGGATCGCGTTATTGGGACATCAAGTTAGACTTGAAATGTAGGATTTATGGTCGTACCTTATAAGCAAGGCTGCCCATTCAAGAACATTGTATGGCATATGAGTGATTTTGATTTGGGTAGGGAAAATTTGAGTGCGTCTTATATATATATATATATATATATATATAT
>NW_021319484.1:3135319-3147462 GCF_001605985.2 Dendrobium catenatum | reverse complement strand
ACATTAATTATAGTGGATTATAATTCTAAAATTATTTAATTTACTTTTTTTTATAATAACAAAATTGATTTTATTTAAATGTAATTTAATTAGTTTTTTCATCATTTAAGTATGTTGGTTTTTCACCCTTGCTTCATTCACGGCGGTGAATTTTGATTATCCTCTAGTGCGGCGAAAGATGTGATTTGGGGAGCCCTTATTGGATATTATTAATGTTTCAAACAAGTCATCATAGCTCATTCAACAAAACATGTGATATTCGAGTGGTTTTCATTTTAGTTGATGTGTCCCGAATAGGATTTGTGTGGCGTTGCTCCCATCGTTTGACATTTTATTTGGGTTTGATAGAGTCGATTGTGGTAGTTCTTTTTTGGTAATTTCAATCCTTCAAATGTATCAACACAATTCATTTTGCAAAACAATAGCATTTGAATATTGCCGATGCAAGGCATTTTGAAATAATTTTGCACAACAATGCGCCTGTTAACCAGCATTCTTTTGGTGTTTGATCAGGTCAAGCTATGTGATGGACCGGCTGAGCCGGTCCATCCGAGACCCTTGCGGGTCTACAGGAGGCGATGGGGGGGGCATCCGGTCCGGGTGAGCCAAAGGGGGGGGCGGCCGAACCTGGGGAGAAAAGGGAGAGGGTCACGGTGGGCCCTTGGGGCCCACTTACTTAAATCCTTGGGCATCAAGGGGGGAGGCCAGGTTTTGGGGGGAAAATGGAGGGTGGATGATGGGGGGTAATTTAGGGATGAGCGGGAAGTTGTGAGATTGTATGAAAGGAGCCATTAGGGTTTATTTTGGGCATGATGTGAAGAAAGTTCTTTCTCGTTCCTTCTTGTTTTCTCTAGGGTTTGTGTTGGAGATTTGGTCCTTCTCGAAGTGACTAGCTTTGTCTTTTGTTTTGTCTTGAAGATTAATGCAAAGCTCTTTTGTTCTTCCTTCCATTCTTCTTGTTTTGAGTTAACTTTGATTTGGTGGAGAACTTCATCCTTGAAGGAAATTAGGGCACCCTAATTTGTGAACCTAAGGCGTATCAATTGGTATCAGAGCTCTGATCCTAGAAGGCATGGCGTCAAAGAAAGTAGAAGTTTTGGAGGGAGAGATGGGCCAATTGAAAGAGGAGGTGGGTGAGAAACTTCATTGAATGGAGGGCGTGTCGCGGAGGGACACCTGACCTTCAACACATTTCTATTGTCTCGGATAGAGACAAAGTCTTTTTGAGTTCATTTTGGAAGGAGCTTTTCAAGATGCAGGGCACATTCTTGAAGCGGAGTACAGCATACCACCCACAGACAGACGGACAGTCCGAGGTGGTGAACCGGAGCGTGGAGACTTATTTGAGATGCTTTGTTGGGGAGAGGCCTAAGCAGTGGGTCAAATGGCTACCTTGGGCAGAATATTGGTACAATACTTGCTACCATACCGCATCTCAGTTTACACCTTTTAAGATCCTTTATGGGAGGGATCCACCACCATTGGTGACTTATCAGAAGGGGACGACTCCTGTCTATCTAGTGGATCAATACTTGGAGGAGAGGGATAGAGTGTTGGAAGAGTTGAGGGAGCACCTATTGCGAGCCCAGCAGATCATGAAGACCAAGGCAGATTCGCATCGCAAGGAAGTGACATTTGAGGTGGGAGAAATGGTGTACCTAAAGTTGCGGCCTTACCGACAGAAGACTTTAGCTAACAGAAGAAGTGAGAAACTCTCCCCACGATACTACGGGCCTTTCGAGATCGAAAGGAAAGTGGGGATGGTGGCCTACCGCCTCAAGTTACCACCTCAATCCTCCATCCACCCTGTTTTCCATGTGTCACTATTGAAGAAGAGCATAGGGGAGAACATCATGGCCACTCCTACCATACCACGGGGCCTCACAGGAGATATGCAATTCTTATTAAAGCCACTACAGGTGAAAGAAGTAAGGAAGAATGATCAAGGCAAGAGGGAGGTACTCATCGAGTGGAAGGACCTTCCGACGCATGAGGCTACTTGGGAGATGTATGAGGTCATGCAGGAGCAATTTCCAGACTTCAACCTTGAGGACAAGGTTGATCTTCTAGAGGGCGGTATTGATGCGGTAAATCCTGGACCCGTGCGGGTCTACAGGCGGCAAGGGAGGGGGCGGCCGAACCGGGTGAGGCAAGGGGGAGAAGTCACGGTGGGCCCCATGGGCCCACCCACTTAAGTATTTGGGCATCAAGGGGGGCGGCTGGTTTTGGGGGGAAAATGGAGGGTGGATGATGGGGGGTAATTTAGGGATGAGGGGGAAGTTGTGAGATTGTATGAAAGGAGCCATTAGGGTTTATTTTGGGGGCATGATGTGAAGAAAGTTCTTTCTCTTTTCCTTCTTGTTTTCTCTAGGGTTTGTGTTGGGAGATTTGGTCCTTCTCGAAGTGGACTAGCTTTGTCTTTTGTTTTGTCTTGAAGATTAATGCAAAGCTCTTTTGTTCTTCCTCTCATTCTTCTTGTTTTGAGTTAACTTTTATTTGGTGGATAAACTTCATCCTTGAAGGAAAATTAGGGCAAACCCTAATTTGTGAAACCTAAGGCGTATCACTATGCATCGGATATCGAGGCCAACAAATTAACCTTATTTGTTGAGAGCCTTATTAGAAAAATATTAAACAGAGTGAGATAAACAAGAGGTGGATTTTTGAGAATTTGAAGTGCATCCATGGTGACACAGAATCCCTAGAGTTGAGAGATAGTAGGGAATTTGGAAAGTAAACAAGGATTGCTGTGCCTGCTAGAGATCAAAGGGTTTGTAGAATGAGGGAAAGAGGAAATTTGTCAATGAGAAATAAAAATTCTATCATCAAATAGCACAAAATTTAGATTTGGACAGAGTTCTATAACTGCTAATTACATAGACACAAGTATACAAAATAGATAATATTTATGACCAATTCCCAGTTGGTACGAGAACATTTGAAAGTTGTTCCGTGTTAGTATTAGCAACTTGCTATTACTCTTGTATTTTAAAGTATTGAAGAGAAGGGACGGCAATTCAGGAGCCACCATAAAAAAGGGCTTGAGCTAATCTCTTTAGTTTCTCAGTTGTCTTGCTTAATTGATTGCATGATTTCTGTCTTATCCTTTCTGCCTTCTCTTCTGCTTGACCTTGAGCCCATAAATTGAAGCTAGCGGCCACTTATTTCTCTCCATGCCCTCCACTTCTTACATTTTGAGGAAACTTATTGGTGACTTTTGAAAGCATTTGATCAGAGTCAGTTCTGGTGAAAAGAAAATGCGATTGCAAATAACAATTCATAATTTTAATAAGAAATATTTATATTTATAGTGTGATTATATTGTTCATTGTGTTACCTATGCCTTACAGTAAATGTAATGTTACTATATGAAAAATGGAGATCCTTTCTGAGGTAAGTCATTGAACTTGGAGTGGCCTCCGGCAGTAAAATTTTCTCTCTTTTTTTGTACATTCCTTATGTTTATGCTGGCATAATTAGTAATCATGGATTATTTTTCAAATTTTCACCTATAGCTAATTTTATTCTCTATTTTAGCCTATTATGCTGCGGTGGCTGGTCTTTATTACTCGATACATAGCTCAAATTATGGATTTCAGGTACTTGTTTTTTCACTCATTTTGTGTTATTATGTGTTTGTGCGTATTGTTTTTTTTTCTTTTTTTCTTCATTTACAAATCAATTTCTCTGTTAATAATGACGTTTTACTTCGTAGGAGACTACTAAAAGAATTAAATAATTACGAGTGACTCCGTTAAGTTTTTAATGGACATTGAACTTGTTATCTTTTACTATTTAGATTTGCCTTCTCCTTTCTCATCATTGTTGCTTCGTCTAGCCAATTAGGGGTATATCATGGTGATAAGAGTATGTTGATGTCAACCGTAGAATCTTGGCTGAATGCTTGATACTGGATTTTTTAAATGATTATTTTTGCTGCAGTGAAGCATAGATATAGATGTAACATAACCTGAACTTGTGGATGAAAAATATTTGGATATGTGGGCTTCAAAAATTCACGCCCCGGCCTCCCCGTTGTTTTTCGGGGGAGTTTTAACGGATTAAGTTCCGGGGTAAATTTTGGGAAGGCAGATTGGTTTTATAGATATGACACTACCCAAAGATTTTCGATGTGGACATCGATCAGAGGTTCAAGCATGTGTATCGCCGGAGACAGCGCAGATCGACGGCTGCGATTCAGAGCCTTTACTTTTGATGTATTTTATGTTTTATTTAGTTTGCATTTTCATTTCCTAGTTTACCCCTATGGGGAGTGTTGTCTTATTGTAGCCCAAAGGGCATTTGAGTACTTTTCATTTCTTTTGTTTAAAGACCTATATATAGTGGTCTCATGCTTTGTAAAAGGTTAATGAAGATTTGAATGAAAATTTTGTGTTTTGTTTCTACTTCTTCTTGCATGAGAGCTTGAGAAGGGAGAGAGCTCAAGGGGAGCAAATCGCACTCAAGGGGAGCAAATCGCAAGGCCCACCAGTCGTTGGAAGAGTCCGCGGCTCGTGGTTAAATTATTCTATCTTCTCGTTCGCGTTTTCCTCCATCTTCTTCCCCTCCACCACAAGAAAACCCCTTCAAAACCCTTATTGCCGCCGCCCCCCCTTGGAAGCCCGCCGCCGGCCACTCCCACGGCCCCGGCCGGCCACCTTGCCGGCAACTTCCCCCACCCGTCCAACCCCTCCCTCCGCAAGTTTCAAATTTGAAATTTGATTTTCAAATTTCAAATCCTTTCCAAATTTGAAAATCCAATTTAGGAAAGTTGCCATGATGAATTCCGATTTCAATTTAAATTAAATTGGAGTCTTTAAAATTTATTTCCACGTCATCACCCCAAATTGGAAACCCTCTTCCCTTTGATCTCTCCCTCTCCCCCCTCTCAACATGCCGTCGGCCCCTAATGGGGATTATCCCCATTAATTGCTACATAACTCCTTTCCCTCATTTTGAAATCAAATTGATTTCAATTAATTTCCCCTCCCAAAATTTCAAATCCTGAAATTTATTTCAGGATTAGTTTGGAAACTCCCTCCCCTCCTCTATTGAAACCCCCCCCCCCTTGTCTCCCCATTAATTCCCCAATCAATGTCGTAATTCCCTTGGATTTGAAATTCAAAATCCAAGACGTTTCCCTCTCTTTTTAATCAAAACTGAAATTAACTTTCAGATTTTGATTAATCTACTACACTCTCCACTAAACCTATTTTCTCTCAAACCCTAGCTCCCTCCTCCTTGCACCCGCCGGCCCCTTCCCCTTCCTCTTCCTCCCTCTTCAAAATGCAAGGGCTCTCCCTCACCACCACGTCTTTCTATTCTCCTCGGAGTTCTTTCTTACGCCAAGCATGCATGGCGGATCCCGAGTTTGAGTGGGGACTTGTATTCAACGCCGACGGAAACCTCAATATCCTACGATCCCCGTTCTTCGAGGTGGGATTTGAAGACGATGCCACCGTTGGAGATTATTTGGATCGAGTGGTTCCTACTCTTGCGAGCATCATCGACCGCCAACGTCCAAACTACGATTGGAGCATCAACAGTCGATCATTCCTGCTATCCTCGCCACTGTCAACCTTTCCGTGGTTCAAGGCTGTGGGGGTTGCTACCGTCCTCGTGGCATCGTTGGGTTTGCTAAAGACCTTCTCCCGCTAAGCCCTACTTGAGTGTGAGTGAGCAAGGTAACTCATCGTGAAATTTCTAGACATTAGCCGTAGGATTCTATTTTACTTCGCATTTGTTTTATTGTGATAATTTCAAGATCTATCGCCAATTGTGTCTAAACATCAAGATTGTAATTGATTATCATAACAACTTTGACAATGGAAAACTCTTAAACCTCACCTTACGAAATCTTAATCTTGAACTAGTATACTTTGTGACTCTTTATAAATTTCACGTGCAATTCTTGATTGTATCACATCAATTTCGCCCTCATTTTGCGAGGACTTTAGATCTGAGTTCTGGTTTCCTATAGGCGCAAGCTCCTATTATTAATTATCCCTTCCGATAACGAGAGAGAACTTTTGATTAAGGCTAGTCGTCAATCAGATATGTAGAGATACGTGAATCTAGCATATAGTATTAGCATGGGCTTAGGGTGAAAATTGTATATTTAAAATTAAAAATTTACCACCTTACTCTTAAAGCGGATGGTGAGGGGATGGATGATGGACCAGATCAAGATCTCATGGTTTCGTCATCCCGGGTCATCATGGTCCCTGCTCTACTTAGTCAGAGAAGGTAGTCGACCTAGCCTGACAGAATGATCATTGTCGGCAGCCATGGGTTGCTTCATCCAAGGGTACCTTGTAGACTTGGGGTGAATATTTGTCTATGGGGACATTTGAATCCACCTTAGCTAACAGAGGGCTTTGTGCCCTATTAATTATATGTTATTGATTCATATCTCAATGATTCGATGCCATTGGGGAGCATATGGGCTCTGGCCATGATTGTAATTTAGTGGTGTCATTTGGTGGCCAACTATTCGGTTCAGAGGGCCCCAGTCATAATCGTTTACCTGCGGCACCATTTGTTGGCAAAATTGTCTATTTGAGGACACGTGTCATGTCCTTGCTGGCAAGAGACTGTTTGAGAATGAATCCTAGTGATATGTTCGACCAAACATTAGTTCTTTGTGAGCTGAAGTGATGCTTTTAAATTTGTCCACCTCGACAAATTATTGCGGAGAGTGGAAGGGGTTTGCTTTAAGCATTTAATTTTTTTTTAATTTTAAATATTTGGATTTTGATATTTTGGAGTTTTTGGTTTTTTAGACTTTCATGGGTATTTGGGTGGCATTTCTTTGAGATTTGTTTGGGCCACTCCGTATGAGATTTTCTGTCAATACGGCCATCATCGGGGTGTATGTGATCATTTGAAAATGTTTGTGTTTTGTGGAAGTTTGAGGGCATTTGAAAATATATAGTCCCCTCTGGTTGGGATAAACCTTCAACACGCCATCATCGGTGTGTATGGGGTCATTGTACTTTGTTGATTGAATCTTGTTAATTCTATCAACTTGCCGACAGATAATCGGGTTCGTTGTCAGCTATGTTCTTTTATTAATGAATTTCTCTTGTTATAGGCCTTGAAGGTCTAACATGAACGTATAAAACAAATATCCTGGTCAATATTACGACCGTATATTTGTTTGATGGTTCGAGACGTGTCGACTCCTATCTACCTGTATAGAAAAATCGGACTCGAACTTAGGTTTATTGTCTGACTCGCGCAACATCCCTAGACGTCAAGTGTGTGCCCATAACATGCTTGTCAGGGCTCATGCAGGTATTTGATTGCATATGCACTTTGTGTTTATGTGTTTGTGTATATATTTGTAGTGCATGTGTGGGGGCATTTTTGGAATATTTGACGCCACTTGGTTGTGCGGGTGCCGTCATTTGAGTGCAAAATTCTATTTGGAAGGTCATACACGTCTTTTGTCCTCTTGTAAGGATGTTGTGAATTCGGTGGCGTGTAGTTGCTCTGTGGTCATTTGTCTGCTTCATACAGGTGGACTATCATGCGCTACTTGTTACTTTTTGCAAGTAGATTATTGTGCACTAATGAATCTCCTGCTATTGTAGAAGCTCATAGGAACCTGCATTTGCCGCATTTTTTATGCATTTTGCTATGGTCTTTGGTCCCTGTAATACATCTGCTACGGCTGCAGGTAGGCATGTAGATGTACTCATTCGTCGACTAAAATGGACTACAGGATATTGCATTTACTGAAGTCTTTTTGTATCTACTCACAGGTGGCATATGGTGCATACATCTGTATTCGTAGAGAAATTATATGTATTTTAGATCTTTTATCCTTGTTTGCATAGGGTTTAGTGTATTTTTTTAACACTGGACTCTTATTGACTGCAAAGATGTCGTTAGCATATACTACATGATGCTTGTTGTCATTCATAGATGGATGCATTTATGCATGAAGGGCCTCTTGCAGTGGCTTGTAGGAGCATGTATTAGCTTTTTTTTTTTCTTTTGCATCTTGCGTATGATGTGTATAATGGGTCTTCTATAGCGGCCCGTAGGAGCTTGCATCTGTTATAGCCTTCTTGCACTTTCCCGTAGACAATGTGCTGAATGTATGAATGTATGCCTGTGTTTGCAGAGGTGTCATCACCTCTATAGCATATCTATCAATGTTGCTTGCAAGTGACTGGCAGTTCTGTTTGTATTGATTACAAGCATGTCATAGCATTCAATGTGTATTAGTTATATATATTTGCAAGAGATATACTACTTGTAGATATATTGATGTATTCATTTCGTATTCATCATATGTTTGTAGGAGAGTAGCATATCCACTATTCTCTATCATTGATTGAGTATCTCACCTCACTTGAAATTCATTCTTCTAGGTCCTGTTTTCTTCTCTTTTTATACACTACCTAAAACATGCATTTCTTTATTTACACATGCTTATAAATAAATAAAACAAGCAAATATGAATATCTTACAAATTACCTCATTTGTGACCTTCATTTCATTCAAAATTCTCTATCGTCTTTTAAACTTCTTTCCCTACTTTCCTTCCTACATCTCATTACCTTAGAAATCAACGACTAAAAACTGCATCTCCCACACACAGCAGCCCAACAACAAACTACAGCAGTTCAACATCAAATTACAGTTGTCCTTTACCTATTTTCCTTTCACTTTTTCATGAATTCAGCCATTTAGCAACAGCAATTCAATTTGAGAGCAATTAAAAATGAATTTTAATTGATTAATCATCCAATTAAATTTAATTAAAAATAAATTAGCTAATTAAAATATGTTTAATTAATGCAAATTAAGCCATTAATGAAAATTAGTTGATTAATTAAAGTTAATTAATTAAAATTAAATTGGTTAATTAAAATTAATTAATTGTTTAAAATTAATTAATGAAGATCGTTTAATTCATTTGCATAGAAATTAAATTAATATCAAAATAAATGCTAAAGCAGGTAAAAGAACAAGTGTTATGCTAAGCTACTGACAGAAAGTAGAACAAGTAGAATAGACTATGGGTAAAATAACTATTAGTATAGTCTGTGGCAATGAAAAGAAAAAGAGCTAAATACTGTAGCAGAAATAATAGCGTCACATAACAATTGTTGTCTAGTAAGTGCCGAGCTAGTAAACAACTGAAAAGTGCAGTCTAGTGTTAAGCTAATAAATAATTGTTGTCCACTCAAACAAACAAACAAAACTAATAAGCATCTTTGCCTATAGGGCTAGGTTGTAAGACCTACCAGTGTGTTACTTTCAAAGAAAAATAGTTAGACTCGTCCTACCCAAATAATTAGGTAACTTATAATGGGAGTCATAAGACTTCTTATTTAGAAAAAAAATTTTAATTAAATATCAAACCCTCAAACAAAAATTAATGGGTATTTTAATCTAAAGGATTAGATTGTAAGATCCACTTTTAGACAACTTTCAAAGGGAAGTAGTAATACCTACCCAAATAATTAAATCCACGGGAAGTCTTGTTGTAGAGCTAGGTTGTGATGCATGCAAATTTCATTTTTTAATTCTTATTTCTTATTTTGAACTATATTGTAATTTGAATTTTATGTGTTTTTTATTTTTCTACCCTATGATGGAAGACAACCTATGATCATGAGTAGGTTGTGCTCTTGGACATGCTATGCCTTTGGTATGCTAGCTTATTATCTTACATACTGTTTCGATGCATGTGAGGTGATCACTAGCTGGTTGTTCTGAGAGTAGTTTATTTTATTTTTATTTTTTGTTTTCGTTTATTGTCTAACTTCCATTTGTTTTAAGATTTGCTTGGTGTTGGCTTACTATAATTTGAATTGAGAAAAGTTCTTGCCTTAGTGTTCTCCTTTGATTTTTGTTAATTTATTTGTTTGCATCAAGTTTGGTATCAGAGCCTAGGTTAGCATATCCTAGGTTGGTGTGTGAGTTTTTTCTTGAAACAAAATGGCTAATCAATGCAACCAATGGGATTGTCAACAAATGATGCAACAATTGGCAAACTTACATCAACAAATAAACAATATGGCTGACACCCTGACAAATTTGAATGTCAACAATGCTAATGCTCAAAATTCTGAAAGTGAAGAAGAAATCCTAGGAATCAAAATAGACGTCATAGGAATTGGGATCATGGGAAAAAATTGGCCTTCATGACTTTGAAGGAAAGTTACCTGAACAATTCATTGAATGGATAAAAAAATGGACCAATTTTTCGAATGGAAAGAAATCCCTGATAACAGAAAAGTTAAATTTGCTAGCTTAAAACTTATAGGTCACGGTTTAACTTTGTGGAAAAATATTCAAAATAATAGGTTAAGAAGAGGGAAAGATAAAATTCAAGCATGGGATAGGATGAAAGAAAAGATGCGGGGAAAATTTCTGCCTTCTGATCACTCACGAACTTTATTACAAGAATTTAATAATCTTTGTCAAGGAAATCAATCAATTGATGAGTACATTGAAATCTTTTATAAACTTCAGTCTCAAAACGATCTAGACGAATCTGAAGAACGAACTGTCACTAGATATATTAATGTGGTAAATGGGCAATTCAAGATTAATTAAGCTTACATCATGTAATCAAACTTGACGAAGCTTATCAAATGGCCTTAAAAATTGAAAAATAACAACAAATAAATAATAGCAAGGCACTGTTATGGTATCAGTGGAAGGATCAAAGGAGACCCCTAAGGAGTTGAAAAGAGTTCAAAGATTGTTTAATATAACGTTTCCAAACGAACAGGGGAGGAGATTTCTATAAGCAATTCTTTGCACTAGTGTAGGACTGATCAGTGGCAAACTACCGGGTGAGGTTTGAGCATCTAGTCAGTTGAGTGGAGCGGTTTTCAAAGGCGGCATTAAAGGGGAACTTCCTGAAGGGGTTCAAATTGAAGATCTGAGCTGCAATGAAGGCCATGAGGCCTCGTGACTTGGGAGAGGCCATGGAGTTGACACAGCTGGTGAAAAATCAGATATATCATGAGAGGGGGGCTAGGAGCAGCAATTCGGGGGGGGGGGGGGGCGTATAAGAGGGGGGGGTCTTACAAGACGACAACCATTCTTTTAGCACCGAAGGGTCCGACAATAGGAGTATTTCTTGAGACCACTAGGTAGAAGCCAGTAGGAGGAAGTGGGAGGAAATTTCAAGAGGCTGACGAAGCAGGAGAAGAGGGCAAAGGGGTTATGTTTCATGTGTGATGAGAAGTATACCCCAGTGCATAAGTGTAAGGACCAAATTATTCAAGTTCTCACTATTTGTGATGACGAGGAAACTGATGAGGGAGGTGAGGGAGAGGTAGAGGAAGAGATGGAGGAGAAGCTGCATCTGGATCTGGCAGATGCTCCCTAATGGACCGGTGTAACTGGTCTTAGACAAGGGGTCGATTCACACTATAAAAGGCGGAACAAGGCTGGTTCGCCCTCTTTGAGTTAGTCACCAATAGGAGGTGGGACCCATGGGATTAATGAGGAATTAAGAGGGGGGGCGGGCGCTAGGGTTAAAGAAGGGGATTTGCTTTAAATAACAAGAGATTAGGAGAATTGGGACATGCTTGATTATTATGTTCTCTTGGAGTTTCTTCTTGGTGTCTTGGGCTCTAGAATTCATCTAGAGATTTGGGAGAGAACGACCCTCCTCTTGAATTGAGGATCAATTGTATCTTTGCCTGTTTTTCTTCCATTGATTTGATTCCTAGAATAAAATCTACTGTTTTGATTGTTTTCATTGGAATTGTTGAGTGTATTTTGCTATATTTTTCAATATTATTAGGGTTTATGTTAGGCCGGCACTTGAGCCGGCTGGACCGGTCCAAACCAGACCGGTCCACACCTACTCGAGGCGGAAACCAACGGAGCGGGCGGAACAGCGGGCGGAACCGAGCTCATCCGACGGGGGCCAAGGAGGAGTTTTGGGAGGGAAATTTTGAATGCGAGGGGCTTTTTAGACATTTTGTAAAACTCCTTTGTGGTTAATTAGGGGGTTAGGAGGAAAAGGGGGGGCATCTTGCATTTTGGAATATTGTTGAGATCTAGGTTTTCTTGTTCTTGGGCTCTAGACTACGGCTAGAGATTTAGAGAGTTTTTCCTTCCTCTGGAATCGAAGGAAAGTTGTATCTTACTTGTCTCTTGCA
>NW_021319484.1:3123973-3135219 GCF_001605985.2 Dendrobium catenatum | reverse complement strand
TACAACTTTTTTCCTATTGATTCGAGAAGGAAGAAAAACTCTGCCAAAATCTCTAGCGTAGTCTAGAGCCGCAAGAACAAGAAACCTAGATCTCAACAATATTCCAAAAATGCAAGATGCCCCCTTTTCCTCCTAACCCCCTTAATTAACCACCAAAGGAGTTTTAACAAAATGTCTAAACAGCCCTCACAGTTAAAAATTTTCCGTCCAAAACTCCTTGGCCCCGTCGGATGAGCTCGGTTCCGGCCCGCTGTTCCGCCGCTCCGTGGGTTTCGCCTCGAGTAGGTGTGGGACCGGTCTGGTTTGGACCGGTCCAGCCGGCTTCAAGTGCCGGCCTAACATTACTCCCCTCCCAAAAACTCACCTTGTCCTCAAGGTGAAAGTCAAGGAACTGTTGCTGATCATCTCATGGGCTCCCAAAGTGGCCTCGTAGTCTGGAAGGCGCTCCACTAATCTTTCAACCTCCTTTTCCCTTTCTCATTGATGCGCACCTCTTCCCCGCTAGAGGCTCCAATGTCACTTCCATGTCCTCCCTCAATGTGCTGGGCAGCTTGGGCTTCACTGCATGCCCCCCACCACTTCTCCTCAAACTGTGAGACATGAAAAAACAGGGTGTATTCTGGCTGTTGGAGGGAGCCTCAATCTATAGGCACCCTCCAATTCTCTCCTCCACTTCAAAGGGCCCCAATATACCTTGCCGCAAGTTCTCATTTTCTTCTTTTGAGCCATAGTCCTCTGCCGGTATGGTCGGAGCTTCAAGTAGACCTTGTCCCAACTGCAAATGTAATATCTCTCTTTTGCCGTCCGCCTGCTTCTTCATAAGTTGCTGGGCTCTAAGTAAAATGCCTCTTGAGCTTCCTCAACACCCTGATCTCTTTTCCTTCAAAATGCTGATCCCACTGCAGATACTGGAGTACTACTATATATGTAGTGTACCAATGTGGGGGTCCCCCCATATAACCTTAAAATGTGTCAATCTTGGTCGCCGAGTGAAAGGAGGTAATTGTACCAGTATTCTGCCCAAAGCTAGCAATTTGGCCAACTGTTTTGGTGTTTTTCAGACACGAAACACTCATCAAGTATGTCTCCAAGCTCCTATTCACTACTCGTCTTGCCCCATCAGTCTGTGGATGGGTAGGCTGTGCTCCTCTTTCAATACTGTTCCCTGGCATCCTAAATAGCTCCTCTCCAAAAATGGCTCAGGAAATACCTTGTTCCCTATCAGAAATGATAGACTTGGTACCCCCATGCAGGGCGACTATTATTCCCTCACAAATGCTGCTGCTACAAGATCACGCTGTGTTACGGGTGGTCTTAAGGGAATGAAATGAGCAATATTTGCTCAGCCTGTCAACCACTACAAGTATAAAACTATGTAGCCTTCTGATTTTTGGGAGCCCATCAATGAAAATCCATTAGTAATTTACTCCCAAACTTCTTCTCTGGTAGGCAGAAGACTGTAGTAATTCCTGGTGCCATTGTCAGGTACTTTGCTCCGCTGGCAGAATATCACACTTTTTCTACCATCTTCCTCTACATCTTTCCCCTCAATCCCTTCCAGTACAATTCCGCAAGCTAATGACTATAGTTTTTTGACTCTAATGCCCCTCCTATGGCAACTCCCATGAAACTCCGTAAGCAGCTGGTGGAATGTGGATGGAAAGACCTCGGAATCCACTCCTTCCCTGATAAGTACAGTCTCTCTCCCCAACCGAGTAGCCTGGGTGGCTGTTTCCATCTGATAACACTCTTTTTTGATTTTTCCTTAGCTCCTCATTCCTGAATGCTCTTCCTCTTTGATGGCTCCCCAATCTATCAGTACTGGTAAAGTATACAAGCCATCCCTTGGAGACTCCCATACCGTGATAAGGCATCATTGCCTTAATTTCTCTTAGTCCCGGTCGGTAGTGGATCTTCAAAATCATATCCCAGCAGCTTGGACAACCACCTCTGGTGCTCTCGTGACCATCCCTCTGCTCTAACAAGTCTTTAGGCTCCTTTGATCCAGTCCTGACAAATAAAATGTCTTGCCCAATAAGTAGGTCTCCACTTTTCTGGGATGGCTAGTACAATAGCCATCAGCTCTCTCTCATAGACAGACTTTCAGCGTAGCCCGGGACGACAAGTATCTGACTGAATTAGCTAAATGGGCCTGTGGTTTTCCGCATCAAACACTGCTTTCCAATCCATAGCATGAAGCATCCTGTCTCACACCAAAACACTGGTTGTAAGTCCGGCAGAGCACTTGTCTCTTGCATCTACTAGTGGAATACAATTATTTGCTATTGATTTCCTACGTTTTCTCTCAGTTTTTCCCCACTTTTCCGCTGTTTTTCACTGTTTTCCTGTGCGGGACAGCATTTGGCGAGGAGATTTGCACGAGAGACACATAGGAAATACTTGATCCCGAGTATTTCCTATCAGTTTACTTGAAATATTCAAGTATTTCCTATCAAAGACCCACCAATTGGCTACTTCTAATAGAAGCCGTAAGATTCGCAATTTCATGCTACTTTCAATGAAAGACATAAGTCCCGACCCAAATTCAAACAAATGGGCTACTTTTAAGAGAAGTCGTAAGATCCTCTTCAAATTAAAATTCTTTGTAACTTCTAAAAGAAGTTATAAATCCCCAAACCGGACCAATTACTATGTATTTTAATATATATAAACCCCAAAATCCTATAAAATTAAAACCCACATCTAACCACATCAGTCTACTCGGGATCCATGAGAGAAGACAATTTATGACTGCAAATCAGATTTATTGGACACTATAGTTCACCATTGCTAGTGTTGGTAGACTGAAACCTTTGGTATAGCCGGGACGACATAATCATGAGATCTTAATCGGGTTTACCTCCATTCCCCCCCCCCCCCCCCCCACCCACCCCAATCCCCCCCCCCGCCTTAACTGAGACTAAAACACCCAAAATTTATTCCTCCTTAATCGAGAGTTCTCTCTTATGTATTAAGAGGGGAAATTAATTATGAGTGTTTGCGCTCATGGGAAGTAAGAACTCAGATCTAATTAAACCCTACTCTTAGGAGAAATCTGGTTAACTGCAATTTGATTTAAGGGAAATGAAATCCTATGTCTATAAAGCAGGATTTGTACCAACACGTCATTTTTCTTGAGCCAACAATGAATAGGAATAATGCCATTTCATTGAATTTGCTAACCATTGGAAGTAAGAAATTGAGATATCACAGAGGTATTTTGATTCAAATCTAATTTGAAAACATGAGAATATTGTGTTGTGAGAGTCTTATCACTAATCAATTTACCTTTCCGAAATTTAACTTTATCACCATTTTGGATGTTCTAAGAAATTCCAAAGGAAAAAAATGAGCATAAACTACTCACCCCTTTAATAAATGAGAGCAATCAGTGCCTTTACTCATTCATAAATCAAGAGTTATAACACTCTGTGCTTGCTTTGAATAATTGAACTAGCATATTAGTTACTGTTAAATTGAAGAGATTTCTGATTTGTTTAGAAAGAAGAATATTGTAGTTTGGTCTCTAATGCCAAAACCTCCAAGTTTTTTTGTTCTGTAAATGTTTTCTATTTTACTAAGTTGAGACCGCTACCTTTATCATTACCTTTTCAAAAAAAATCCCTTCTAATGCTGTCTACTTTGTTAGTTACCCTAAGGCACCCGAACAAAGAAGTTAACAAGGATTGAAGATAATAAGACATTAATCAGAATGATTCGACCACCTTAGTAGAGTAACGATGCACGTTCTTATTGGGGAAAATATAGTTAGTGGATTTGTGGCTCAGGTCTAATTTATATCAATAAAAAAATTCTGCTGTGATATTTGTACAATTTTGATTTAATAAATACAATTCTTAATGTAGGTATAATTTCTGTTTGTTATGTACCAAATTCTCAAGGAAAATTTATCACACACCAAATTTTTTGACAAACAAGATAATTAGCTTGAATAACATTCATAAGAGTGAAGTTATAGCTATGCAGTTCACTATTCTTCAATGTAGACCTGGTTAATTTTTTTGGAAATGATATAATGTTTTTAATTTTATTGCTTGAGCACTTTTGTATTATTCCTACATTAAATTATTTTACCTAGTTTTTATGCTTATTTTCATTTACCTATTTTTTGTAGGTTACAGTATTTGGTTATAATCACAAAATGCAAAGTCTGTTAGAAACTGTTATTGATAAAATCAAGAACTTTGAGGTGAAGGCTGACCGGTTTTCTGTAATCAAGGTATTTGTTTTTTTTTTTGGGCAGATGACTTTCATATGCTAGATCTCGTGCCTCTCATCTACTTTGTGCAGGATTTTGACTAAGCTTTTCAGTCCGAACCATCCCGTGAATTGCTTATAATATCTCGAGTGATTATCTTAACTGATTTGATGCGTCTTCCCTTTCCATCTATTTGGATTTAATTATTCAAATTAGTATTACATGTCATTTTGTTTGTAGTCGTTATAAACTTTAGTTCTGGTAGCATTTGAACTTATTTAAAAATTATGGGCTATAAGTTTGTCTGCATGAGCTTTACACTGCTTTGACTCACTACAGGAAAACCCGTTATTACCGGTGGACACAATCCGCCGGAGAACATAGATAATCCGACGGAATCATACGTTTTCGTCGGACTTTTCGGCGGAAATTCATACGATACGCCGGTTTGGCCGCGTCGATAAATTATTTCCGGCGCGAAAATTGGCGTCGGAAATTTTTTCCGGCGCAATGATCCGACGAATTACCGCGAAAAAAACGGATCGTTTTCGACGTTGAAAAAACACCTTAATTCCCGGCGCCATTTCCGCCGGTAATTTATCGTCGCATTATGCGCCGGTCATCTACCGGCGCGATATGACGCCGCAAAGTGCAATGCCACGAAACCCACGAACTCTCTTGCGACAGCAAAGTATACGCCGGTAATTACCGGCGGACCGTGCGCCGTATTACGCCGGCAGTTTCCGCGTCTGAAAAAGGCGCCGGAACACACGATACGATTCGTTTGTATCGTCGTTTCCGGCGACCTTCCGGCGCAAAAATCCGTCGGAAACCTATAGCATTGACAAAAAAAAAAATTCCCTTCTCAGCCAACATCAAATTTTCACACCTGCAAACAAATACAAAATAACAATTCCACCACAATTCAATTATAACATTACAACTATATCAACAATTTCATCACAATTCACAAAACAGTTTATAACATTGAAAAAACAGTTCAGTACTAACAAATCAACTAAACACATCACATTAAAAAAACTGTTCAAATAAAACATGTTCACAGAAATAAACAAGTTTCATTATAAACTAAATTAAACTACTCTGACTCCGTGGACTGCCTCCTCAGGTGGAGCTACCTCTTTTCCACTCAGCTGCTCCTTCATCTTGCGCATTTCATCCAACAACTGATTGTGTTATTCTGAATACTGTTTGAACCTGTGCTGCAGCTGAGCTTGAACCTGTGCTTGCAGCTGAGCCTGCCAATCAGCTTGTGATTTCCTTACTTGTTCTAGGCTCAGCTTGAAGGGCACTTATTTGTTGAGCTTGTAAAGAGTCATGCGAACTGGATGCGAAAGCTGGATGCAGTAGAGGATGTCATCCCCTTGTATGCCTGAGCTTGCGCCCTAATCCATATACTCTACCATGCTGCATTCCTCGACGGCTGCGACCAGATGCGATACTCAGAATACTCCACAGAGCCGCTAGAAGAGCCCTCACCTGATTGCGGCATGAAGTTCTCTCGAAGCCGTGTATAAATCCTCCTGTAAAAGTATAATATAAATATATATAGTTAAACTAAAACTTTAGAAAAATATTAAACAATATATAAAATATACTTACATAGGCTTTTTTTGATCTTCATCAAATCCATGTTGATCCTCTGTCGCTTATGAGTCGACTATGCAATTCAACAGGAGTTGTTTCTCTACCAAGCATCGCTTTTCTGTTTGATAGAAGAAAATTTTATTAATATAGATAAAGAATAATTTTAAAAAACATTTAAATTCATTACCAAAACGACGCCTGTGCTCAGTATGTGAACAAGAGCCGCCTGTTATGAAAGTGAACTTCCCAAACCCACCAACATTCAGAAAGCTTTTGTTCTGTCGATTCTGATCCTCTTCCTACTGTATCTCTTCGCTGCCCCAAGCTGCATTTAACTCAGCCCATATTACCCTCTCCAATCCACAGTGGTCGTTTCCCCAGACTTTCTAATATCAGTGAACATGTCGCGCATCCGAGTAGGACCCACGCTTCTCAAAATTCTTTCTAATCTTGTCATTGTGTTGGGCAGCCCAACAAAACTCCTTTCTGCAATCAAATACATATGATATATAATATATAAGAGTATTAGCTTAAGTAAAAAAGAATAAATCATTAAACATAAAAATTAAAACCCAAAAATACCTCAAACTCTCTAACCCAATACTCCCGGACTTCTTTCGAGACTTTAATCCAAGAAACATATGGAGCGTCAAACCTGCTCGTATGAATGCCGTATTTTATGTGTCGGTTGTTTTTGATGGGTAGAACCTACAAAATAAAAGTTATATTAAAACAAATATAAAAGTATATAAAAAAATATTTGTTAGTTTAAAAAAATAAAAGAGAATGTACGTACTGTCAACCCTCAGGTGCTATCAACATTCTACCATCTGTCTCCTGTCTAACTGCAGCTGCTGCGAAGGTTCCGCTTCCCTGTCGAAGGTCAGCTGCTGTCGAAGGTCACTGCTTCAGAAGAGACAGTCAGCTTAGCGGGCTGTGGGGTGTGTGGGGTAATAGTATGGTGAGCATTATGGTGGAAATAGATAAGTAGGAGGGGCACCAGCATATCGGTGGGGTGTGAGTATGGGGTAAAAGGAAGTACTGGATCTGGTTGAAGAAAACGGTGGTCTGGTGAAGTAAAACTGTGGGCTTACCGCTTTTCCATGAGTGGTAAAGGCTGTGTATCAGGATGAGGCTGTTGTTAGTAAGGCTGAGCTGTTGTAGTTAGGCTGAGGCTCTTGTAGCAGGCTGACCAAGTGGTCCCCTCAAGTACGTACGGCCTTACGGTGGTCCAGTGTCAGTGGTCTTTTCGTGCGCCTGTTAAAAATATTTTTTATCAATCCTCTTACTAGGCCTCCTCAACCGTGAAGCCATCTGCACATAAATAAAAAAATATTAGAAATATGAGTTATAATACAAAATTTAATCAAAAATAACGCAGTGCAGTAGCTATAAGCTAAAAAAAATACAGCAAGTAAAATGCAGGGTAAGTAAAAAAAAAAGCAGTGCGTAGGCTTAAAAAAATACAGTCAAGTAAAATGCATGGAGTAAAAAAAACAGTGCAGTAGCTTAAAAAAAATTAGTAAAGTAAACGCAGGGAAAGATAAAATAAAATGCATGCAGTAGCTAAAAAAAATTTAAGTTACCTTTTGTTGTTAACTCATCATTTGTTGATTCACATTGCATACAGATGATACACTCCATTACTATCAGATTCATCATACTTTCCTCTATGGTTAGATCTAGCCTCCTCTAACTGCAACCTCGCTCCATTAATTCTGATTTTGGTCATCTACATTGATGAGAGATTTTTTTAAAATAACATAAAACCTTCTTGATTGCGATTGTATTGAGGTGGTTTTCTCAATTAACTCCCCTTGGTTTTTGTCTTCATAAACTCCCCAGCCATCTTGTTTGCCTCGTATTCCCTTGGATAGTTTAGCAATAATAGACTTTGAGTTGCCTGACTAGCAATGATGAAAGGATCATAACTTTTGCATATCTACGCTAACCACCGCTTTTACTCGTATACCCGTAAATTGGATGAATTTCGTGCCTCTATTTGGTACTGGATCAAACCATTCACAAATTGAAGAGATACACCAGTGTTCCCTTCTGACCGGCGATATTCAACCTCTTAATATTTCTTGTATACCCCGTAGTATTCAGAATCATCTCCTGTGTGGGTGTCCCTTACACAACGCCTGAATTTTCTGTCTTCCTTCCTTCACATCAATTTTTTGTCTGGAATTTAATAACCATTGACCTAAATATTTGATAACCATTTTACTAATATATTTGGTCCCAAGCTAACTCAGTTAACATTTTAAATACTGCGAACTATCTTCAGTGATGTAACCTTCAAAATGTACAAGATGTTTATTAATTCAAATAATTAACTCATAGTAAGAATAATTATTCAAAACATACCGTTATTTTTAAACCAAGCAGTGAATTTCTTTTTTCCACTATCTTCTGGACTTTCTTCCTTCTTTCTGATTACTAAAGACCATCATGAACCTCCTAACAAATTTTGTCTGAGTTTTAGACCAAAGTCTAAAAGGAAAATAAAAAAATATAAACAACTTAACTCATACTTACTCGAGATATGCTTCCACTTCATCACAGTTAAGCAGAGTAATTGTGATAACTGCATCTCCTTATCGGTCAAATAGCGCAACAGTGCTAGCACCTAAAAATTCCCCAATTCCGCTGAATACAGAGGTTATTAGAGATTTCCAAACATATTTGAGATGCTGACTTTCACCTGATTGAGATATTGTTTCAAATAATACGAGCAAAACTGGAGTTGTCTCGTTGTTAAATATGCCTTCACAGATAGAGCCTTCGCGGTCGTGAATTTGTTCTTAGCGTTTCTTTCAAGTTTATTTAAATATCTCTCAAAAGGATACATCCACCTATACTGAACGGTCCACCAACCATAGCCTCATATGGTAAATGAACAGTAGGATGCTCCATTAGAGTCAAAAAAAGCCTGGAGGAAATATTTTCTCAAGTTGAACACAAAATGAAATGGAATTTGCTGCTCCATAAGAATAAATTCTCCACATTTTAATTTAGAAAGAGCATAAATCTTTGAAGAGAAGACACTTAGCTCGATAGAGGCTTTAAATCTGATCTGGAAGATAACTAAAGCAGTGATAGTAGACAATTGCATGAAGATAATGACAAATCATGACTTTTCAATCTGAATAATCTCCCTGATCTTATGTCAACACACCTGCTTAGATTGGAAGATATCCATCAGGTACTCGTAGGTCTTCACCATTCACAAATTGGCTCGTTTTTGCCTCTAAAGTTAATGTGATGGAGCTTTGGCGGTTTGAGAAAATTTTCGGCTCCACCATCCTCAATTCCAAAGCTTTCCTTCTACAAATCTCCTTAAGTCCAACCCTTGCTTTTTATATATCTTTTGATTTCTCTTTGATGTCCATAACTGTAATAGAAAATATTATCAAAACATTTTTCTCTATATGGCATTTAACATCCAAGTTATTCTTATCAAGGTTGTTCTCCAATATGGCAAACGAACCAAAAATACTTTTTTCTTGGTCCAATATGGTTGACAAGCCATATTCTGACAATCTGATCTCAGCTAATGTTGGAGTTCCATATGGTGGCAAGAATCTACTCTTTCAAAAAATTTCTTCACTCTGAATCTTGGAGGACGGTTGAAACATCACCATTTATTTTAGTAAACGCTTCTTTATTTCGCCTAAAAGGATATTTTGAGGCAAAAACATTCGATTGACAAATCGAACCAATTGTCTTCCTACCATAACTTTAAAGTGAAATGATTTTTAATTTTTCATATAATATGGACAAGCTAACTTGCCTGAAGTGTTTCCAACCCTGAGAGCATTACCATACGGCAGGAAAGTCCCACATTGTCAAAGTAATGCTGCTTCTAGTTAAAATTCTGTTTGGTGGAGATAGTCATATGTACTTACTCCTCTTCTCAATAATAAACTTAAATCATAATCAGAGTTTGTAAAGAATACGTCAATCTTTAAATTTTTGGATTATGTGTGCCCTGAGAATATAAGTGAATAGAAACAGATAAGGAGTAGTCATACATAACTCTGGAGAAGATTTGTAAGGATGAGTATCACAGGCCAACAGAGTACGGTGTTAGCCGATTGAGCTGAATGGAAGAAAAAGCCATCTGCACATAAAAACTAATCTGACATTTCTTGGTTCTTCCGCGAATGTGGGATTGTGTACGATCAAAGTGCTTCCAAGCCTCTGCCTTCAGATGGATGTTGTAAAAACACCTTTCTTGTGGAATGTGATCATTATGCCATCTCAATGTGCACATCTCATGGATTGCATATAGCCGTTGTAGCTCGGAATTTTGGAAAGTAAGAACATCCTACTAACAGCACATCCTTTTGCTTCACTTCTATTCTCTAGATTTGGTTTAAATCTTGGGTGATTGTAAATGACGGCATATAATTTCTGCGATATTTCTTTTAAAAGTATAACAATGATCCATTTCATACAACAATCTAATCTTATGTATGTCAAACCAATTGAGAAACTAACCTTCTTTGTTCTGATATAGATCTGTAGGTAATTTAAATTATCTGTCGGATTAAGTTTTCCTTAAGCAGCCCAATGAATTGATTAAAACATTCACGAGCAACGTTAATATTCAGCCTTGATGCTTAACATTCTTCACAGCAACAGATATTCTGAGTGAGTCGTGCACCCTTTCCAGATTGGTGCTTGGGCAGCATGCCAATATAATCATAAAAGTTTTGCTGGCCTCCAGTATTCGGTAAATCTCTGTATTTTGTTCAGTTTTGAATTCCAGGCATCATGAACTAAATTCCTCAAGATTGGAACGGATGTTTTCAGCCTCAGCAACATTAGTACTGTAGAATACCGCATTGATAATCAAATAGTGGCTCATACTCACCATGAGAAGTCCAATACCAATACCGTGCATGAATCCTCTGCGATACAGATCACAGTTACATCATCTGTGTTTCTAGGTGCACTAATTTTTGTGTTTAAACATGGACATCAAACTTTCCTGTTCTGATATAAAGCTGGGCAGCTTGTTTTCGTTGCTGAATGAAAAAGTTCACTCCATGATTGAATTCATTGTATAATGTCTTCCGACCTTGAAATAATCTTTATTACATCTAACTTCTTTATTCTAAAACCATAACTATATTTAAGAGTAAAAAATTAATGAATTTATATATATCTAATAATATATCCAGAGGAACCTCACAAACTCGGCTCAGCTCGGATTCATTTGCATTTTGAATCGGCTCAATTCATTTGCATTTGAACACAAGTAAAAAGTTCTACATACATAATCTTAAAAACTTAAATATAGGTATTATTAACGCTTCTCTTTCCTAAAACTCTCAAGAGAATTTCTCTAGAACTTTATCACATGTTTTCTCATCAAACCTCACAAAATATATGTTGCTTCCATAGGTAG
>NW_021319484.1:3114760-3123873 GCF_001605985.2 Dendrobium catenatum | reverse complement strand
GTTCAATGAATTGACAAAGTTCTTGAAGTTGCTTTTTCTATCCACCTTGCACCTGCAAAATCAGAGTTAAAAAAAACTAAAATCTCAAAAGAAGTGCATGTGTCTAGGGCTACCAAATCCCTAAGCCTTTGGTCCCCAAAAGGCTATCTAAAAATTCCTTCTTAACAGCAGTTCAGGTGGGACTTCCTTAGGGTCAGCTTGAAATCTAGCAGAAAGGCAAACACTAAACATAATATCAAATCGGCTCACAATCAAGTAAAGTAAAAGATCCAATCATGCCTCTATACTTCTTCTGATTCAACAAACTTACCACTTGCGTCCTATCCCAATGGAGCACTATAAGTCAAATGGTGAGTGTTAATTGGCTTAGCTTTGTCCCTTAGTCTTTCACCAAGCTCCCATACATCATTCCTTACAAATTGATTCAATTCTTCTTGCATTGCTAAAAATCCAAAACTCTATCAGTAAGGGCTTGGTTAATGGTGGTGGGTTCAGTCATTTGCAGATAAAAGGCCAGAAAGTGTTCACCTCCTTCCAAGTCCATTGTCTAGTTCTTAACTCCAACTAAAAGGTCTCCTAAGACAAATCCTTCGGTGCACTTGTAGAGTATCTCCAATCTCTTAGGTAAAGTGTGAGAAGTCCAACCCTTTCATCCAAAATCAATATTTTCTACTCCTTGGGTGAACTTCTCCTACTCTTCATTACTATTGGTGTTGTCTACCCCCTTCCCTAAATTTTACTACTCCACTAGTAATCTCTCCAACTCATTCATCATTCTTAAACTCCATCTTTCTTAGGATCAGTACTCATCAAATACTACATGGCGTTTGTCTCTTCCCACCATTAAAAGTTGCTCTTGTTAAACTCCCTAAAAGACTTAACCCAACACTAGATAACCAAGAAATACTCCTTCATCAGATTTAGGATCAATTTTCCCCAAAGTGAGAACTTCCCATTATTGTGAATAAAAACCTTACAACCAAAGACATAGAAGGTGGGAAAGATTAGATGTCCTACCCTTAAGGATCTCAAATAGGGGGTGTCCTTTTTCTAATTTGACTCTAACATTCACCCTAATTCAACACATAACAAGCTGTGTTAAACCGCTTCACCCAAAAGTATTTTTGGACGTGAATACTCAGCAAGCATGCTCTAGCGGCTTCCACCAAGTTTGGCGTCTTTCCTTTCAGCTTTACCCCATTCTGCTGAGGTCCTAAGAGCTGAAAATTGTGGCTAATCCCCTTGTCCTCACAAAAAATATCAAATCTTTCATTCTCCAAAAACTCTCCCCCATGATCACCTATGGATAGTCAAGAATCTTTATAACCCTAGCTTTTTTCCTAAATCCAAGTAGAAAAATGTTTAACTCCTCAAAAGACTCATTTTTATGAGAAAGAAATCTAGCTCCAAGTGAACCTCGAGTAGTCATCAAACAATTACAAAACCATAGACTTTCCCTCCCAGGACTGACAGTGCTAATGGGGTCCAAACAAAATCCATGGAAGGACTTCAAAGGTCAAAGCTGCTAATGTTCCTTAATGGGGTGAAAGATGGAGGGACTTACTTTGCCTAGTTTACAGGCTCACAAAAAAGTCGGTCTCTTGAAAATTTGAGGTTCGGGGACCACCTCTAAAACTAGTCCTTTTTGGAGTCACTTTCCTAAGAGTTATCATACTTACATACCATGAATCATCAATTCACTATTTTTAAGCAAAAATATCCTTTATGTATTTTGTTTGATTTAAAAAGTTCCATCCTCCAATTGTTTATGTTAAACCCCAAAAAGTGGACAACTCTCCCATCAAAACTCATTCTCAAAACTCTCTACTCATTGTTTTGGAAAACCTCATCACACAATTTCTATTAGAAGATCCAAAGAGTATATCATCCACCATAAATCTGAATAATGAGTAGATCATTCCCAACTCTCCTAAGAAAAAGGGTTGTGTCTACCTCCCCTTAGAACAAGCTCCCCTTCTAGTAAGAATGTCTAAGTCTCTTATACAAAGCTCTGGTGCCTGTTTTAAAACCATGCAAAGCCGTTTTTTTTAACTTAAAACCATGATTTGGAAATTTGGGAACTCCTCAAAACCCTGGGTTTTCTATAAACACCATCTTCTTTTTATTTCCCCATTAAAAAGGCACTCTTGACATCCCATTTGAAAAAGCCTTAAATCCTTTATAAACAGGCAAAGGCCAATAGCACTCTAATGGCTTCCAATCTAGCTACAGAGGAAAAATTCTCCTCAAGTCTATTCCCTTTCCTATTTGATTGTACCCCCTTAGCCACCAATCTTGCTTATTCCTTACCACCACTCCTAATTCATTCTACCTTGTTCTTAAAAGACCCACTTGTCAAACAACTACACTTTGTCCCTTTTACGTCTTTCCACAAGCCCCAAATATCATTTTTCCTAACAAATTGATTCAATTCTTTCTTGCATTTGCTAAAATCCAAAACTTTCATCAGTAAGGCTTGTTAATGGTGGTGGGTTCAGTCATAGAGGTAAAGCAGAGTGGTCAACCCTCCTTCCTAAGTCCATGTCTTGTCTTAACTCCACAGAAGGTCTCCTAAGATCAAATCCTTTGGGGTGATTGTTAGAGTTACTCAAATCTCATAGCAAAAGTGTGTGAAGGTTCACCCCTTTCATCAAAATTTTCTTACCCCTTGGGGTGGACTGCTTCCTACTCCTAATTTATTTTGGTTTGCTCTCTGCCCCTTCCCCAAATTTTTCTACTCCACTTGTAATCTTCCAACATCATCATCATCTACTCCATGTTTCTTAGGATCGGGACTCATCCAAAAACTTGCATGGGTTGGTCTTTCAACCATCAAAGTTCTGTCTTGGTTAAACACCCTAAAAGACTTCCCAAACACTAGAATATTCCAAGAATACTCCATCAGATTGTAGGATCAAAATTTTTCCCAAGTTGAGACTTTCCCATTGTTGTGAAATGAAAACCTTACAACAAAAGACATGAAGGTCGGGAAAGATTGGGTGTCCTTACCCTTAAGGATCTCATAGGTGTCTTTCTAATTTGGCTCTAAATTCACCCTATTCAACACAGATAACAAGCGTGTTAACTGCTTGCAGCCCAAAAATATTTGGAAGGCAATACTCAGCAAGCAGCTCTAGACGGCTTCACCAAGGTCCGGTTCTTCCTTTCAGCTACCCCGTTCTGCTGAGGGGTCCCTAGGCGATAAAAAAAATTGTGGCTAATCCCTTGTCCTCACAAAATCTCAAAAATCTTTCATTTTCAAATTCTCCCCCAGATCACTATGGATGGTCAAAATCTCACAAACCTAGCCATTTTATGAAATCCAAGTAGAAATGTTTTAAACTCCTAAAAGACTCATTTTTATGTGAAGGAAATCTATTCAAAGTGAAACCTTGATAGTCATCAACAATCAGAAAACCAGTAGACTTTCCCTCCCAAGCTGACAGTGCTAATGGGTCCAAACAAATCCATGTGAAGGACTTCTAAAGTTCTAGAGTGCTTAATGTCCTTAATGGGGTGAAAGTGAGTGACTTGCTTCCTAGTTGACAGGCATCACAAAGTGGTCTTTTTGAAAAACTTAAGTTTTGGGGACACCTCTAACTAGGTCTTTTTGGGTCACTTTCCTAAGGGTTTTCATACTTGATGACAAAGCCTCCTGTGTCACAACCAAAGAATCATCAATCACATTTTTAAGCAAAAAAAGAAGCAGCACATTCAATGTTATTTAAAATTCAAGCATGTAGACGTTGTTGATCCTCTTTCCCTGCAAAATTAGCTGTTGTTACTCAAACTTACAATGCATGGAATTTGCAAAGAGATTTGCACGATGAAGCCTTTTGTCACAGAGTTGACTTGATGCTGAGCAATTGTGCTTCAATCCATTCTAACAAGCAAAACATTTTTCAATCATAAGGTTCTTGGAATTACCAATTATACCGGCGCCTACCACCTTCTTGTGGTTTGTCTCCAAGAGAACCTTACCTCCAGTCCTGAACTTTAGTAAAACAAAACTAGTTGCATCACCATCATTATGTTGAGAGCATCCACTGACCAGTACCCATACTTCTCACAGGCTTTTTGTGAGAGCCCTCCTGTTAAAATTATCAAATATTAGATTTAGAACCCAAGCAGGCTTTGGGTTCCTTCTTATTAGAGTATAATGCAATGCCATGTGTCGTATGACTGTGGATCATGCCACCTTTAGGTCTCCACAACCCAATGTGTACTATGGTGAACTGTGGCAAGTGTTGTGCAGATGTGTCCTAGCATGCCACATTTAAAAAAATATCTAACTTCCAGGAAAAGGGATTTCTAAGTGGTTTGAGTGATAATGCCTCTTCCTAGGTTTTGCAATTGATCAAAAGTAGTGTCATCCTAGTTTTCCATACATGTTTCTAATCATTTTGAATCTTTCAAATTAGTGCTTTTTTAAGACCTATTTTCAATCCTTAAATTTTTTTTCCATCTCTTTAGATCTTAAAAATCAGATTCAAGTATGTGTGTGAAACTTTTAATGCATCTGCTTTCAACCTAATCACAATGATTTTTATATTAACTCCATCAAATTCATCAAGTAAAGTCAAACTGATTTGAATCAATCATTTGACGGAATTTAGTCAAAATTTCATCTCTTTTTTTGTAGGTTTCAAAAATTCTAATTTTCAAGCTAGGCATGTGTTTTTCTTATTTTCCTAATATGATGCCATGAATTTTTTTCTGAAACTTCAAGAAGTGGATCGTAGGAGTTCACATACCTCTTCTTGATTAGGTGGATTGTTCGTCGCCATCAAGCATAATTTTGATGTCTCATCTCTGGTTCGTCTTCCGTATGAGTCCGGAGCCGAATCCGCCCAAAATGCTTTTTGTACTCTCATCTGTCTCCTTAGCTTAGGTTTTTCCTCACCCTTTCCTTTGCATGAGTTGAATCTTTAAAGTGATAGGACAATCAGTTCTCACGTGTCCTGGTTTCCTGCCATTCATTTTAACAAACGACATTAGAAGATCCTTTAGAATATTTTTTTTTTGTGATCCTTACCATTTCTTCAATGATGCTTTTCTTCTTTTCTTAGAAAAGCTTTTTGAATGCCTTGTGATGAAGGCGAACTTCACGCTTTCGAGACCCGGAAGATTCAGAAGTCTGATTTGTGCGCCTCAGTGTGCCAACTGTTTCTCCTTCTTTTTCTCTCCTGCATTAAGATTTCTTTGATTCACCCCTTTGCTCGCGTAAGCAATGATGAGCCAAGTAAGTTATCAATAGAATAAAGTGTTTCAAATCCTTAGAGTTCAGTATTGCAGGATTTTAGCATCATATGAACGAAGGCAAGCCATCTCAAATCTGTTTACTTTCAAAAGTTTGAAAGTTCCTTTACTATTGAGATGCAGAAATAACTATCTGAGTGTGGGAAACCTATAATCACATGTCAGAAATTGATTCATGAGGTTTCATGTGAAAAAGTTCGTAGTCATGCAAGAGAATATTCAAACGGGATTGTTTAACTCAATAGTGCCTTCAATAAGCGTAACAACACAATTTATCCCAAATTTCTTTACCAGTTTGTGAAGTGGAGACACGCATATTAATCTAAGATTTAAAGGCACAGAAAAAAAAATAGTTCAAATATTTGCATTCAATTTGAGCTAAATCTCATTCATCAAAAGTCCATTCAGTAAAGCAACTTTAAGTTTAACACCATTAATTTTACGAAGAAGGTGAAGAATAACCTTCTTTGCATAAGCAATCCACATGCGATTAATCAGAGTAGATTGCAAAAACGTCGAATGCGGTTTTCTAAGAATCAAAAGGTAGGTTATCGAACGGAGTCAGGTAATAGAATACCCATTCCGTAGTGTTATGATTCCCAAGTTACCATGGATCAAAATAAAAAGTTTCAAACTTTAAAATTTTTGAAATTCCGCTCTGATACCACTTGAAAGTTCGTTAGGGATGTTAAGCCCTAATTAGAAACTGGCCCGAGCTAAACAAGAGGGGGGTGAATTGGATTTTAAAATTTTTCGTTTTCACAAAGAACAAAATATCACATAACCAAAATCACACCCGAAAAAAATAATACAAAAATTTAAAGTGCGAAAGCAAAACAAGAAACACAGAGATTATAGTGCGTTCAGTCAAACTCGACCTACGTCCAACTCCCCGGAGGCTCCTCCGAGTATATGCACTACAATCGTGACTTCTCCTTTAGCCCCCCACAAGCTTAGCGGAGCAGCCTTTACAACGAACCTCTTTTTGCCACCCCGGCAAGCGCAGAGAAACCTATCTCCTTTTGCTTCCTCCTGAACCTGGAAGAGAACCAACAATCAGATGTGACTCGCTTACCTCTACGACCCTTCCAAGGATGAGAAACTTCTAGACGAAGAAGAAGCAGAGTGATCTGAAGAACCCTTGTGAATCCCTCACAAGGCTCCCCCTCATCAGATCCTCTTCTCTCCCTCTCTCACTTTCTCTTCCTTCAAAGCCTTCTTGGGTCAAGGAAAGCAGTAAAAGATTATTCAAAATGGTTGAACAAGAGCTCTTAAATAGAAGAGCTTCAAAGGAGCTCATTAATTGCAAGTTGCCGAAAATATCGTCCAGGCCGATATGGACATCGTTCCTGGCCGATCAGTACCAAATCTCAGAAGATCTGCCAGAGTATCGCCTGAATGCAAACTGGACAATTTAAAATTGCTTGATCATCCAGAGATGATCTCATGATCATCCCAACCGATCAGTTCAAATCTAGAAAGGAAAATCATCCTCAGGAGCATCAATCGTCTTCTTCTGAATTGAGTTTGGCCGAATGATTTTCGCCAGAAGTTAACTAAGTGTTTTTGAATAGATGTCACCTGCCGATCTTGCGATTCGTCCAGGACGATATGAATCATGATCAATCATCCAATTAATTCCTCCTGATTTCCTGATTAATTAAAGCATAATTTATGAATATCGTCCAGGCTGATCAACAGATGTCCTGGCCTATTATTAAAAATATAAATAATACCTTAATTATCTATGGCGGAAAAATTTCTTCTGTTTTGAGCTTATCGTCCTGGCGCATACACGTATCATTCCAGTACGATTCTGTTAATGATGGCTACCATTATTTAAGAATCCTTGTTTACGATTTTCTTTTTAAGCCATCGTGCCAAGGACTATGTATAAATATCGTCTTGCTGCCGATAATGAGATAAAAACAGAAAATTTTACTCTCAAGTATGTGTGTGGTAGGGTTACTGATACATCAGTCTCTTTGATCATTACAAATAGACTCAAGAAAGAGAGAAAAACAAAGTACAGACTGATCAACCTCTAACCACCGCAATCTTGAACATGGCTTGTTTGTTCGTCCGATCTTCGATTCCTGAAAAAGTTAAAATAGTAACAATAATCCGAAGAGAAATCAATATGTTTGCAATCATTCAAAAACTCATCAAAACATAAGTCATGAAAATAGATTTGCAATACTTCCACATCTTTCACAGAACTCATCACCATCATATACAATATATAGATCCTAAGCCAAAGGAGTGAGTGGGAGATCAACCTTAAGCACCAGCCCCTATTTGCCAGCAGTCTCAGATTGATTAGTTGGTTTAGAGGTTTGACCAGTGGGAGGCTAGACTTGAAAACTACATAGTTAAGCAAAAGAAACAACATGCAAATGATCTAGGTCATTTTAAAAGCTATGCAACACAATAATAGCAATAGCACGACAATGATATGGCTTGGTTTTGGGAGAAATTTACTTCCGTTCACCACCTCTTTCAGCCACCACCACCACCTCCATCTGATTAGGATTCTTCCTTTTTTTTAGTTTTCTCAGTGTTTTTGTTTCTGTGTTTTCACTATTCTTTACTTATATATTTTGTAATATGTGTACTATTTTGTTTCTTATTTGTTTGATGTTATTTCATCCTCTTTTTATGCTATCAAATGGGGGAGTAGCATGTATTAGTAGTTTGTTTTGCATTAAAATATTCAATTCCAAGTTTGTCTTTTCATCTTATATGTTCTTCTATTATGTGTTGTTCTTTTTCTTTTTTCCCTTTAAAATTAAAAAAATAAAACAAAAATCCCATATTTTTGAAAAAATCACTTAGGAAGGAGGAGCTTAAGGAATATCAAAGTAATTTTGAGTCATAAACCAAAAAAATCTCCATTATAAAAAAGGGGGAGATTATTGCAAATCTGGACCCAAGCACTGTAATATTGATGATAACAAATACTATTGGACTTTTTACTATACTCTTTCAATTTACTGCATATTTTTTTGCCCTACTCAGTAATATTTTAGGTCCACCCTTTACATGTAAACTTCAATCAGCTCAAATGTGGGTAGACTAGGGTTGAGTCAATTTGTAATTTCAAATTCAATATACTTTTATCTTTCTTTATTCAAATCATGTATAAGGTGGATACTAAGCTAAAATAACCTTACACACACACGCCCATGAGAGTAAGTTGGTGAGATCGAATTTTTATTTTATTTTTTGAACTAATCATATAATACAATTTAAATCATACTGGATGATCAGTTAAAATAAAAAACCCTGATTAGGGCACCTTAGTTAATAAATAATTATTAAGCTCATTGTACTATATGATATAGATCATAAAAGATTATCTATAATAATTAGTAAAATATCCACCAATCATAAATTAGGTAATATTTTAAAATTCAAAATTTGTGTCTAATCATACCATATAATATTTATTATATTATACGATCGATGACAATCATGCCTAAATTGATCCTGTAATTGAGTGTTTAATCATGATTAAATTGTTCAATCAGATTGCATAGGATTATAAGAGATGATTGTAGTATACGAACTAATTCCAATACAACAACAATAACAACATCAAGCCTTTATCCCACTACATGGGGTCTACTACATGAATCCTTTTTCTCCAGTATGTCCTATTAAAAGTCAAATTCTTGTTTAAATCTAATAAAGTAAGGTCATTCTTAATATTTTCTAACCAAGTCTTTTTAGGTCTACCCCTACCTTTCTTAACATAAGTCAAATCTAATACCTCTACTCTCCTAACCGGGTCATCGAAAGGCCACCGTTTTATGTAACCGAACCATCTAAGGCGACTCTCTATAATCGTATCT